>NC_060193.1:41541562-41716562 GCF_021184085.1 Oncorhynchus gorbuscha | reverse complement strand
GTTGGGTTAGTATTCACTCCAGAGTGCATCCTGCCAAGTTATTGCTCTTTTCACGTCTTGTACAAATACAGACTTTCCGTCCGACTTTAGAAGATAATTATCAGAATGAACCTTAGTGTTTGTTTATAGCTAGTATTAAATTATTGGCAAGTCAAAGAACTGTCAATTACGCCATAGGATTCAGTTAGCCGAATTTAAATATAAAATGTACTTTTGTAAATTGCCATATGGCAATTGCTAATGGGGAACTGAATGCGAGAACATTATTATTATAGTAGGTGAATATAGCTTCTTCTCTTAGTGAGTAAAGACGGTAGGTGAAACACAAAACCCATCTTTTCTCAACCCCATATCCCAGCTCACCATCACTGTAGCATTATGTTATAGTACTGGATGATACTAAAGGTCATGAGTGTCTCCTATTGAGTGCTGCAGTTGACCTAGAGTTCAGAAACAAGCTGCAACCCTTCTTGAGTTTCTCTCTCAGAGAGGTGATATCTAAAAGGGAGGGCCATGTTAGGGCCAAGTTCGACTGTTAGCACTTCACCTCCAGATACACTGTGGAGTAGGGTGAAGTTGCCTATAGACGCTGATCTCGGGTCAGTTTTGAATTTTCCCAACTCAGGGTTTGGGGAGGGGAAGCTGATCCTAGATAGTGAGCATAGAATGGCAACTGGATTGTGTAAGCTTTTTATCTTAACCAATAGCTTGTGTTTGTGTCAGCATAATGGAGGTGGTTTCTAGGCTAACACAGTCTTATGGTACACAGGGGACCCGGGTTCAAATTCAGTTGGTCACACGGGTTTGAGGGATTCCGAGGGAACTGGAGCTGTCATAAATAGGAAAATCGATTTTCTACAGAACCAAGTAACTTGGCCAAGATTTCTGTAAAAGCTCCTCACTCTCTCACTCTATTTGCATCCTTGTGTTTATGGAAACTCAAACAACATCCACCCTGATGACAAGTGAGCTCAGATGAGGGATCTAGCCAGTACAGGCCCAGAGCAGCAACCCACTAACCTATATTATTTCAATTGGAGGTTTGTGTGTGTGTGTGTGTGTGTGTGTGTGTGTGTGTGTGTGTGTGTGTGTGTGTGTGTGTGTGTGTGTGTGTGTGTGTGTGTGTGTGTGTGTGTGTGTGTGTGTGTGTGTGTGTGTGTGTGTGTGTGTGTGTGTGTGTGTGTGTGTGTGTGTGTGTGTGTGTGTGCATTGAGTTCCGGTCGGACCAGTCTGGGCCGTAAAACTAATCACAGAGCTTCTTATCCTCTGTCCCTTTTATCCATCAGTACTCATCCCTCCCCGATGGACCTGGTCTTTCTAGATCCCACTCTCACGTTTTTTCTATGAAAGTTATTTCTCTCTTCCTTCCCTCTTTATCTATTTTTTCTTCTTTCCACTCTCTCTCTCTCTCTCTCTCTCTCTCTCTCTCTCTCTCTCTCTCTCTCTCTCTCTCTCTCTCTCTCTCTCTCTCTCTCTCTCTCTCTCTCTCTCTCTCTCTCTCTCTCTCTCTCTCTCCCTCCCCATCTCTCTCTTTCTGTCGTTGGTTGGTAAACGGTTGGATGGTTGGTAAATTTAGGATTCATGGTTGGGTTCTGCTAGACTCATAATAGTGTGGTGGAAACAGGACAGACAGAGAACCAGTTTGAAGGGCCCTGGTGCGCCCCTTACGCCTACCCTCTGATGGGTTTACAGCGTGACAAACCTCCGCTCACCCTTACTCTACTTACACACACGTGCAGACACACACACACACACACACACACACACACACACACACACACACACACACACACACACACACACACACACACACACACACACACACACACACACACAAATACGCTGACAAAGTCACTGACTTCCTTTCTATTAATCTCTTTCTGTTCTGTTTCACATTCTCAACCTACACACAAGCACACACCCTGGCTGTTGGCTTTCCTTTCCTTATTATTATTATTTTTTGCTTATGGCACCTGGTATTCCCAGGAGGTCTCCCGTCCCAGTACTAACCAGGCCCAAGGAAACACTGTTCGACTGATGACCGGAGTCAGCTTGCAGGCGCCCGGCCCTGTCGCTAGAGCATGATGAGTCAAGGAAAGCCCCACCGGCCAAACCCTCCCCTACCCCGGATGGCGCTGGGGCAATTGTGCGCTGTCCAATGGGGCCTCGTGATCACAGCCCAGGCTGTAGTGCTGCCTTATCACTGCAGTGCACAGTGCTTTTGACTTCTGCGGCTTTCCTAACTGCTTATCAGAGTCCCGCTGGGCAAAAATTGGTTGAATCAATGTTGTTTCCACGTCATTTCAACCCCCAAAATATGTTTGATGATGTTGAATCAACATGGAAAACTGATTGGATTTGCAAAAAGTAATTAACTTAAAGGAATTTCCAATTTTTTTCCACCAAAACTTAAACCAAAATCTAATGACAGGGTGAAATGCTTTCGTTGATTTCACATTGAATTCGCGTTAGTTGACAGCTCAACCAAATGTTACTCAAAACTAGACGTTGAACTGATGTCTGTGCCCGGTGGGGTGAAACCATACTTTGGCAGTGCAATCAGCATGGCCCTGAGATGGATACTGAAAGGATGGTCTGGAAATAAACTCTTCACCACACTCAACTCGGTCATGACAAGGACAGACGATGATGGTGGTCATCTGGAACCAGGTGGGAAAGGGTGTATACTACACGAATGTGTGTGTGAACGTGTGTGGTACTCTCTAGAGAGTGTGGACGCCATGCTGAGTCAGCAGGCCCTGAGCAACGCTGATTTCCTTCCTCCGTCAAACCGCCCACACTCCTCTCCTTGACGAGGCCAGCAGACCTGAATGACGGCAAGCTGGAACAGGAGCCTCTTAGAGAGCTTGGCTATGTGGCCTACCCACACACACATACACACATGCAAACACACACAAACACACCGCAGGGGCCCCGCTCTGGTCACCTCACCAATAGTATACCACCACAGCCATCCTGAGGGCACCGAGTTGAAGACAAATTTATTTTGGGGTCGTTCAGCCACTGTAGAACGGTGTTTAAACAAAAGAGCTTTGTTAAAGTCAATTTTCCAAACACGGTTCAGCGAGAGCGTTCCCCATCCGCCTCCCCAACCAACTCAAAAGGCGGTCCTCGCATCCTCTGTATAACCCTTAATATGGAGAGTCAAACTAAAAAGCCAGGTGATTGTTGCTATCGGCGCCGGCTGGCGTGGCAACGGGCCAACTGACCCACTTTCCCGCTCAGCTGTGTTCAAGCTCTAAGTCTCGGGTCTTTGCATCACTAAGTAAACAACACTGTTTACAGGGGCAGTTGCCAAAGTGTCAGAAGAAAATCCTCCTCGGTGTGTCAGAGATCCTCACTAAACACTTGAATGTCGGGTGTGTATGTTCAAATTTAAGAGATTAAACACAATCTTGAGATCTAATGGTGTACACATACAGTGCCTTGCAAAAGTATTCACACCCCTTGTTGTTTTTCCTATTTTGTTGAATTACAACCTGTAAATTTAAATAGATTTTTATTTGGGTTTCATGTAATGGACATACACAAAATAGTCCAAATTTGTGAAGTGAAATGGAAAAAATTACTTGTTTAAAAAAAAATTAAAAACGGAAAACTGGTGCATATGCATATTCACACCCTTTGCTATGAAGCCCCGAAATAAGATTTGGTTTAACCAATTACCTTCTGCAGTCACATAATTAGTTCGATTTTATTTAAGTGTCACATGATCTGTCACATGAACTCCGTATATATATACCTGTTCTGAAAGGCCCCAGAGTCTGCAACACCACTAAGCAAGGGGCACCACCAAGCAAGCGGCACCATGAAGACCAAGGAGCTCTACAAACAGGTCAGGGACAAAGGTGTGGAGTATCAGGGTTGGGTTATAAAAAATATCAGAAGCTTTGAACATCCCACAGAGAACCGCTAAATCCATGATTAAAAAAATTGGAAGAACATTGCACTACAATGAACCTTGCCAAGAGAGGGCCGCCCACCAAAACTCACGGACCAGGCAAGGAGGGCATTAATCAGAGAGGCAACAAAGAGACCAAAGACAACCCTGAAGGAGCTGCAAAGCTCCACAGCGGGGATTGGAGTATCTAATTCCAGGTTGTAAGGCAACAAAATAGGAAAAATGCAAAGGTGTGTGAATACTTTCGCAAGCCACTGTATGGGCCAACTGTATACAGTCTGTAATGCTTGAAACTCAATTTCCATGGGAAGCATACCATTGTCTCAACAGGATACGAGACTATCCAGCGTCCATCACTCAAAATTTCTTCAATGACGCCTGTTAGTTTTGATGTTTTGAAACCTTACAAACAGGGGTTGGAACCGGTTCAGGTAACAGAACCGAAAACCGTCAAATAACTACATTTTTAAGGAATCAAAACGGTACCGGGAACAAAAGTGATCCATACTGTTCCCGGAATAGAACCCTTATTGTAACAGTATGGGAACCAGTTAATAACATTCTTTTTTTCTAGTCCCACATAAAAATGCAACAAAGTGCCTATGCAAAGCCCTTACTTCGTTACTTAGAAACGTATTTCAGTGTCTGCTTGCAAGCTGAAAATCTTTGCAAGTGTGTGTGCTATTTAGGATACCTGCCCCTCACCCTCCGAAGCATAGGCTACTAAACTCAGCAAAAAAGAAAAGTCCCTTTTTCAGGACCCTGTCTTTCAAAGATAATTCGTAAAAATCCAAATAACTTCTTCATTGTAAAGTGGTTAAACACTGTTTCCCATGCTTGTTCAATGAACCATAAACAATTAATGAACATGCACCAGCGGAACTGTCGTTAAGACACTAATAGCTTACAGACGGTAGGCAATTAAGGTCAGTTATGAAAACTTAGGACACTAAAGAAGCCTTTCTACTGACTCTGAAAAGCACCAAAAGAAAGATGCCCAGGGTCTGTGCTCATCTATGTGAACATGCCTTAGGCATGCTGCAAGGAGGCATGAGGACTACAAATGTGGCCAGGGCAATAAATTGCAATGTCCGTACTGTGAGACGCATAAGACAGCGCTATAGGGAGACAGGATGGACAGCTGATCGTCCTCGCAGTGGCAGACCATGTTTAACAACACCTGCACAGGATCGGTACATCCAAACATCACAACCTGCAGGACAGGTACAGGATTGGCAACAACACCTGCCCGAGTTACACCAGGAATGCACAATCCCTCCATCAGTGCTCAGACTGTCCGCAATAGGCTCAGAGAGGCTGGACTGGGGTCTTGTAGGCCTGTTGTAGGGCAGGTCCTCACCAGACATCACCGGCAACAAAGTCGCCTATGGGCACAAACCCACTGTTGCCGGACCCGACAGGACTGGCAAAAAATGCTCTTCACTGACGAGTCACGGTTTTGTATCACCAGGGGTGATGGTCGGAATCACGTTTATCATCGAAGGAATGAGAGTTACACAGAGGCCTGTACTCTGGAGCGGGATTGGTCTGGGGTGGTGTGTAACAGCATCATCGGACTGAGCTTGTTGTCATTGCAGGCAATCTCAACGCTGTGTGTTTCAGGGAAGACATCCTCCTCCCTCATGTGGTACCCTTCCTGCAGGCTCATCCTGACATGACCCTCAAGCATTACAATGCCACCAGCCATACTGCTCGTTCTGTGCGGGATTTCCTGCAAGACAGGAATGTCAGTGTTCCGCCATGACCAGCGAACAGCCCGGATCTCATTGAGCACGTCAGGGACCTGTTGGATCGGAGGGTGAGGGCTAGGGCCATTCCCCCCCAGAAATGTCCGGGAACTTGCAGGTGCCTTGGTGGAAGAGTGGGGTAACATCTCACAGCAAGAACGGGCAAATCTGGTGCAGTCCATGAGGAGGAGATGCACTGCAGAACTTAATGCAGCTGGTGGCCACACCAGATACTGACTGTTACTTTTAATTTTGACCCCCCCCCCCTTTGATCAGGGCCACATTATTCCATTTCTGTTTGTCTCATGTCTGTGGAACTTGTTCAGTTGATGTCTCAATTGTTGAATCTTGTTATCTTCATACAAATATTTACACATGTTAAGTATCCAATGGCACTTATCGTAAGAGGAGGGGTGTTAACCCGAGTGTCCTGGCTAAATTCCCAATCTGGCCCTCATACTGTACTGTCATGGCCACTTAGTCATCCCCAGCTTCCAATTGGCTCATTCATCTCCCTCGTCTCCCCTGTAAATACTCCCCAGGATGTTGCTGTACTTGAAAATGTGTTCTCAGTCAACTTACCTGGTAAAATAAGAGTTAAGTAAATACAAATAACGATGTTACAAGCATGATTCAGAACGTAAGGACAGAGATGCTTTATTAGCCGAAGAAGAATGGATCAACTTTTCCGATGCAATTTTTTTTTTACCTAGGAAAGTAAGTTAAAAAAATCTTATTTTCAATTACGGCCTACCCAGGCCAAACCATAATGCTGGGCCAATTGTACGCCACCCTATCTAGTGAAGGATACCATATGCCTAGTTATCACATTTCACGTTGGATTTATTATCTACAAAAACGTGTTTTCAAGTTTGTTAGCTCGCTAGCTTTAGCTTCTTAGCTTGCTAGCTTGAGCTTCTTAGCTTGCTAGCTCAAAGGACATTCAAAGTGCCTCCATAGAAGCCGACCCCTGCATATAAATCATGAAGCTACTGTATAATGTTCTTTTGAGTTGCTAACTTTTCCATTACTTCAAGCACACCTGCAGATTATTGCTCTCACTATTAACAACTGTCTAAAGGGTCTGATTTCCCTGATGTTTTGGACGAGTAAGCCTCTAATCGAATGCGTCAAATGAACTCGCTGCCCCTACTTGGAAGAGAATGGAGCTTACTGTCAATTCATCAAAGAAGCAGTCAACCATGTATCTATCTGGTCCAGTGCTGTGATTTTCGCTCGTGTGAACCTCCTTGGGGATTGCTACAGTCTTGCTAATGAAGATTGATTTATCTGCCTGCCATGACTTGGGCTGAGACAGCGATCTGGCTGAAACAAGCTTTGGGAAATGCTCCTAGAACTGACAACTGGTGGTGGGGAATAGTGTGTGTGTGTGTGTGTGTGTGTGTGTGTGTGTGTGTGTGTGTGTGTGTGTGTGTGTGTGTGTGTGTGTGTGTGTGTGTGTGTGTGTGTGTGTGTGTGTGTGTGTGTGTGTGTGTGTGTGTGTGTGTGTGTGTGTGTGTGTGTGTGTGTGTGTGTGTGTGTGTGTGTGTGTGTGTGTGTGTGTGTGAGTGTGTGTGTGTGCATGCGCAATATGCATTCATATACTTTTATCCGACAAGTGAGGTTTATTATACAAAGTAGGATTGACAGGCTGGCTTGTTCAATCAGAGAAATATGTGTATGTGATCCCTGTGGGAATTGAACCCATGACTTCGGTGTTGCTAGCACGAGCTCTTACCAAATTAAAAACACAGTAATCCGTTATTCAAGCAAACTCTCTGCATGACAAAGCACCAAATTAAAGTGTGTTTACTTTCCTTCGTGAAATGATACAGCCAAAAGTGGAGAGAGGGGAGGAATGAAATTCATGAACACACGAGACACAAAGGTCAGGGGTCACTGCCAATCTCCGGGCTACAAGATTGTCTTCCGCCACGTCACAGGCGTCTCGTATTCCACACGCTCATTACAGGTCAAGGAAACAATGGGAGATCAAGAGTGCTCTCCCGCCACTTAATTTCCTTCCACTAAGAAAATCTCCACATCAAATAGATAATCTTTCACTAACAGCTCAGCTCTCAAGTCAGCTCTTTCTAGCCCCAGAAATCCCCAAATCTTCCGATCTGGCTCAATGAACCGATAAGTCATGTTTAATGTCTTCCCAGCGACAGTACTGAATCTCGATATGACGGGCTAGCAAATTAACGGGGGACATTTTCTTGTCCTAATGGATAGTATTTACAAGCTCGGACTGGCCTCAGAAATATTCTGTCAGTGACCCCATTCCTCGATATTATGAACAACATCTCATCAATGCGGACTAGCCTACCTAGCGAGTACATTCCGACACCAACGTCCATGGACATTGAAAAAACATAGGCATTTGGTCCGTCCACCCTGGCCTCGATTTCAACGTCCACAGATGTAGTTTCTAGTTCCGGTCAGTACCTTGACCTGTAGTAACAAATTAAGTGTTAAACAAATCAAAATATATTTTCAATTTTAGATATATATAGGATCAGCTTCTCTCCCGCAATCCTAACCGTAACCATTAGTGGGGGAAATGCTAAACTGACCCGCGATCAATCTAGGGACAACTCCACCCTACGCCCAGTATTCGCTTCCAACTAGGCCATTACTTCCAACTGGTTTTGCAGAGTCATTTTGAGGTGCATCAATGCTGCCTGCACCACAAAAAAAAAGTAATTGTTATGCATTTCCTGTCTGCTCCCCATTCCCAAACGTTACACTTCCTGGTTCCCTCACTCTTGCCCTCATGCCCTTCCCTGTCAGGGTTTGGTCAATCATGCAACAACTGAAAAGCTTTTCTTGGCCATAACCTTGCCCTATTGGCGTTGCAAAAAAACAACCTTTCCTGCGTCAAAAACATGAAAAAGAAAGAAAGACCTCTGACTAACAACCAGGTGTATGTGTGCATACATACATGCCTTTTTGTGTCTGGTAATGCCCTAAAAGAGGGAGTGAAATACCATCAACCTGCTCAATCCGTGAGCCAATAAGCAGTCATTCTCATCCATTTTATTACGACAAAGTCAAGCTTCCTGTAAAAGGCTAATTCAAACCAACTATTCACGTCATATTTCCTTCCTTACTTCAGCCTTGGAGGGAAACTACCAGGGAAAGGCTGCTGACTCACCCTGACTATGGGACTGTGGGAAATATCCAATGAAAAAAAAGCCCCTAACTCTAACGTGAGAAACGTCAGTAGGAAGAGAGAGAGAGTCTGACTTTTGTCACTGACGTCACCTTCTGTCCCACAGGCTTTAGGGAAACGGAGGAACCGAATGGCTCACGCTTTGGGCGTCGAAGAGCCGTCATGGCGTCTGGAGCGGCTCCGGGCGAGCAGCAGTCTCACCAGTGTGTGCATTCCATAGAGGTCAGCTTCTGTTTGGGCAGCAGTGCTCTCCAGCTAATCAATGCTGTCAGTGTCGATGTCAGCAGTTCTGAAGGGAGCAAGGATTTACTTTGCAGACCGCCGTCTGAAATGGTATCCTCCTCTCAGACTTTGGTCCATAGCCTACTAACATGAACGGCTGGGTTCAAGCCCCGTTCCCCTACAACACTACAATACTATGTTAGCCCTTTGAGCTAAAGCCTAGGCATTTGTTTGGGGAGCTAATGCAAGTCTTCTGGTCTCAGGCAAGGTTATAATCACATGAGCATAGTTCACTGAAACACCTGTCTCTCTTACACAAATGTCCTTGGCGAGACTTCACTTGGGGTCTGTTAGTAAACTGTTTATGGACCCTCATCAAATAGTTAGTTAATCTTTTGTAAACTAATTCATTATGTGCCATGAGTTAATGTACACTGAGTGAACTAAACATTAAGAACACCTCCTAATATGGAGTTGCACCCCCACCTTTTGCCCTCAGAACAGTCTCAATTTGTCGGCGCATGGACTCTACAAGATGTTGGAAGCATTCTACAGGGATGCTGGCCCATGTTGACTTCAATGCTTCCCACAGTTGTGTCAAGTGGGCTGGATTTCCTTTGGGTGGTGGACCATTCTTAATACACATGGGGGACTGTTGAACATCAAACCGGTGCGCCTGGCACCTACTACCATAGCTTTCACCTGGATTCACCTGGTCAGTCTAGTTGATGGAAAGAGCAGGTGTCCTTATACCGGTAATGTATCAGCATTATCAAACATATTAAAACTGTGTACTTATGACTTCCTCCGGAGGGCAAAGACTAAAACAAACCATCTCTACAAGAGAGCAACCGGTTACTACCTCAGAGATGTTTCAAACCGGTTTCTGGAGATAAGAGAGCAATCGTCAGCAGCTGCCTCCAAATCGAGAGCAGAGACCCTATTTCAACGGCAAGCAATTTGTTTCAATTTGTTAACACTCCCTTAATGACTGATACAGATGTTTATCTGCAATGTTGTGTAGTGGTTGTTACCCACAATGACCTGTTACCTGATGTTGGCTTATTCTAGGTTGAGATACAGGCTAGATACTAGATCGACAGCTACCCTGGGAGATAGTCAACGTTGCTTCCCATGTGTGCCTTATCTGGACAATAACTAATCAATAGGCCCATGAAAGCTGACCTCGATTAGGGTCTATAGAGATAATAATTCTAATGAGAGTCGACAACAGCACAAATAGCTGTGTCCTCTGATTTGACCTGTGATTGTAAGAAGGCAGCTTCAGGACGATCTTCAACAAATAGGGTGCCAAGAACAACCACTAAAACTCTCCTGTGCTAAGATAAACCTTTGGCTTGACTATCCCTCGCTTTCCCTATGTACCTTCACCTCCTCCACTGCCTTCTGTCGGCCCGAATCGGCATCCCTCTCCAGACCTGGGCTCAAATACTATTTGAACTCATTTCAAATACTTTACCTGTGCTCGGTTGAGCTTGCTTTGCTCAGTGGACGGATAGAATAGTCTGACGCTCCGGGCAGACTTGAGCAAATGCTCAGTATTTTGACATTTTTTGAATAGTATTTCATAAACCCAGACCTACTCCTCTCTCAGCTCCCTGCCGTGGTTGAGGCGTTGACAGGGAAAGGAGAAAGGAGAGAGTTTCACACATTCAACTCTGCACTGGAACTGGACAAATAGAAAAACCACTGGAGAAAAAGGCCATGCCAAACATTCACTGTTTGCTTCTTTGACCTGATGAGGACCATGTTGGTCCAAATGTTCTGTCTGTATTACCAATAGATTTTTTTGCATATTGTAATAAAACCTGTGTTTGTCCAGGTTCGTCTTGTTGAGAGAAAATCAATTTTGCAAGAGGGACCTGGTAAGATAAGTAGTAGAAACAGCAGTATCTTTTATTTCTCTAAAGGTGCTGACAGTCCCATGCGTCACAGTCGTGTGGTAGTTGGCAGGAGCGAGAGGGACTTACTGTATGTGGCCCCTTTTCTGGTGACACTCCTCACCGGCCTACTGGAAAGGCTCCATCCATCCAGTAAATTACGTCAAACTCTTCCACCCCCAAGAGAGAGGCTACATCCCAAAAGGCACCCTATTCCCTCTATAGTGCACTACTTTTCACCAGGACCAAAAGGTAGTAGTGCACTATATAGGGAGTAGGGTGCCATTTGGGGTGGACCACTTACTTGCATGGCTACTGCCAAGTGCCAAACGGTAAACCCGTACAGCTCTAGCTGCCTCCACCCAATAGTGTCGAATCGAAACAAAGACCAAGCTGAAATCTGTCATCTCAGCATTTTTCTCCCTCACTTATTTTATGGCTCAGAGCAATAGTCTGCTATGGGAGAATTCCTTTGATGGTGTAACGTTATAGCCCAGTGCAGAGGTGTGATGGGAAAGGGAATTGTCCACCTACGTAGTTAGTTTTAATATTGAATGCTTTATTTTTCCCCCAGTAGCAAACTGGTGTAACGTAATTCAAGAGTTTGCCACAGCAGGCATTCTAATTAGCACTCTAACCCTGACAATCGATGGAACTACAATCACCATCAACGTGCTGCTGTAATCCACCGAGTGAAATACGACCTCAGCGCTGCACGTTTGTGGAAATCCTCTTCAGTTGGCTAGCATAGCATCCGCTTTTTTGGCAAGGCAAATAGCAATCATTGGCACAACCACACAATGATGACATGGAAGAGGTGGGTGGGAAACAGAGAGAGAGAGAGAGAGAGAAGAGGAGGAGAAATGTCTTCCCGTTGTAGCTTTTTCCGATGAGCGGAACAGCGGAACAGCTTCCTTTCTTTTCTTCCTCTCCGACTCCCCTTTCTTGTTTTATATGATAACTTTATCAAAATCCCCCCCAGTAGAGGACAGGGGGTGAAGCCTGAAGGCAGTAGTCATCACGACGGTGACCCCAATAACTTAGTGATCGCCCAGCTGCAAGCATCTATTGGACGTCCCTCTGGGGGCGAACGTCCTTCCTCTCATGAACTGTAAGCCGACTCACATGCCACAAGGGGCTCCACCCTCCACAATAGCTTCCTGCCCTCATTTGTTCCAAAGAAGAGGGTTGAATAGGGTTGGAGGTGTGGGAGGAAAAGGATATGGATGGGAGGCATTCTAGGATTGTTTTGACGTTGGAGCCGAGGCCTTTTCCTTCCTGCCGTTTTATAGCCTACTTACGGGTAGATCACGTTCATCTGTCCAGGGTAGATATCTCGGACAGATCTGTTGCAGAGGTTTCAGGGAGCTGGACCGGATGGCCCAGGAAAAGGCTCACAGCCTTGTTACACACCTGTTCTAGACCTAGATACTCTGAATAATACTGTACAGTGGCTTGCGAAAGTATTCAACCCCCTTGGCATTTTTCCTATTTTGTTGCCTTACAACCTGGAATTTAAAAAAAAATGGGAGGGGGGGTTGTATCATTTGATTTACACAACATGCTTACCACTATGAAGATGCAATATATTTTTTTATTGTGAAAAACTGAAAACTTGAGCTTGCTTATTCACCCCCCCCCCCCCCCAAAGTCAATACTTTGTACAGCCACCATTTGCAGAAATTACAGCTGCAAGTCTCTTGGGGAATGTCTCTATAAACATCAAGCCACCGGGATTTTGTCCCATTCTTCAAGGCAAAACTGCTCCAACTCCTTCAAGTTGGATTGGTTCCGGTGGTGTATAGCAATCTTTAAGTCATACCACAGATTCTCAATTGGATTGAGGTCAGGGCTTTGACTAGGCCATTCCAAGACATTTAAATGTTTCCCCTTAAACCACTCGAGTGTTGCTTTAGCAGTATCCTTAAGGTCCTTGTCCTGCTTGAAGGTGAACCTCCATCCCAGTCTCAAATCTCTGGAAGACTGAAACGTGTTTCCCTCAAGAATTTAATGTATTTTGTGCAATCCATCAGTCCTTAAATTCTGCCCAGTTTCCCAGTCCCTGCCGATGATGGGGTTCTCAGGGTGATGAAAGGTGTTGGGTTTGCCCCAGACATAGCGTTTTCCTCGATGGCTAAACAGTTAAATTTAATCTCATCTGACCAGAGTACCTTCTTCCATATGTTTGGGGAGTCTCCTACAAGCCTTTTGGCGAACACAAACATGTTTGCTTATTTTTTTCTGTCCACTCTTCCGTAAAGCCCAGCTCTGTGGAGTGTATGGTCCTATGGGCAGATACTCCAATCTCCACTGTGGAGCTTTGCAGCTCTTTCAGGGTTACTTTGGTTTCTTTGTTGCCTCTCTGATTAATGCCCTCTTTACCTGGTCTGTGAGTTTTGGTGGGCGGCCCTCTCTTGGCAGGTTTGTTGTGGTGCCATATTCTTTTCATTTTTTAATAATGTACTTAATGGTGCCCATTGGGATGTTCAAAGTTTCTGATATTTTTTTATAACCCAAAACTGATCTGTACTTCTCCACAACTTTGTCCCTGACTGGGGGAGAGCTCCTTGGTCTTCATGGTGCCGCTTGCTTGGCGGTGCCCCTTGCTTAGTGGTGTTGCAGACTCTGGGGCCTTTCAGAACAGGTGTATATATACTGAGATCATGTGACACTGTGTGTAATCTAACTAATTAGCATGTGACCTCTGAATGTAATTGGTTGCACCAGATCTTATTGAGGGTCTTCATAGCAAAGGGGGTGAATACATATATACGCACCACTTTTCAGTTTTTTATTTTTTAGAGTTTTGGGGAAAAAGTATATATTTTTAATTTCACTTCACCAATTTGGACTATTTTGTGCATGTCCATTACATGATATCCAAATAAAAATATATATAAATTATAGATTGTAATGTAACAAAATATTCAAAACACTAAGGGGCGAATACTTTTGCAAGGCACTGTATATACACACATACTGTATATAGTGACATTCTTGTCACCATTGGATATTGCTGTTGAGGATTAAGCATATCTTAACCTGAGAATGTATAGAATGTTCATACCTTCCTAAAGTACTGTGCCAGAGTCACACATATCAGGTACAATCAGTTCTAAAAGTATGCTGCTATAAGGTACAGTGATTCCAATGGGTTCACGGAATAAAGACCCGCCCCATGAGACATTGGGCGGCATTGGAAAACTGCAAGATCTGTGCTGTAGCGCAAGTTGAAGTTGAATGCATATGTAAGTCGGCTCAATCGGAATTTACCTTTAAATTCCAATTGTGCTATAACGCAGATCTTTCACGCTACGTATTCAATCTAGCCCTAAGTTCCAGCAACTCAGACACACAGGCTGCATGCATTGTTAACCAGTGAAGGTGAACTACAGGGCATTAGGGCACCAAACAGCAGAAAATGGACTGGAACAGGGAGGAATTATCTGAAATTGTCCATTGAAAAAAGTTTTGTTACAAGTGTGGCCTACCGGATATGACACAGCGCTGCTCAGGTATACGTTGACCTTATTGAGCTACAATCTGCGACTGAGTTAGGGCCCGATGCTTGGACCCAGTTTGCCATGCATTCGTCATCTGCTTTTTATTTTCCATCGAGGAATCAAACAGGGAGGGGAGAAAAGGGAGAAAGAGGGGAACAGTTGTAGGAGGATGAGTGAGGGTGGGGAGGGTTGCCACGTGCTGACACTAACATGGTGATGTGCCAATGGAGAGAGGGAAGAAGGGGCCCCAGGAAAACAAAGCTTGGCTGCTAAAGAAGAATGGAACCATGATTCATCATGCTGCAGCTCCTGACACTGCCATTGGCAACGAGCAGACAGAGTGCATGCTGGTCCTGCTGTTGTTGTGTTAGAGATGGCGGGCGCGAGTGAAGAGGGCAAGGAAGGGCTGTGACACCGTAATAGATGGAAAGGGAGAAAGAGTGGAGGAGATTTATATTAACCTAGAAACAAAAGTAGCTGACCTTCTACTAGGGATGCAGGGAGGGAGGGAGGGAGGGAAAGAGGAAAGGAGGGAGGGAGGGATAACTGTGGACAGGATGGAGGGAGGGATAAGGCAGTGTGCTGCTACAAATCTGCCTAGTCATTCCTACCCACTGGGCACAGACATCAGTTTGTCTAGTTTTGATTTACATTTGGTTGAGTTGCCAACTAACGTGAATTCAATCAACAAAACTGTTTCCACGTCATTGGATTTAGGTTCAGGGTTAGTTGAAAGAAGGACATCATTCCCTTGTGTGGATACATTTTTTGAGTTTTTTGAGTTTTTTGAGTTTCAGTTTTCCATGTTGATTCAATGTCACCAGATAGCTTTTTTGTTGTTGAATTGAAGTGGAACAATGTTGACTCAACCTGTTTTTGCCCAGTGGGTAGTCACTAAAATAAGTTTATACTTTTGATTCTCAGTCCAAATCCCCTTTCGCTGTCTCATTTTATTTGGTGGGGTTAGGGCTGTTTCCAGGCACTCCACGACCATATACCACACCTACTCGGGACCTATTGCTTAATTATACCATATTTTAGGGTTTTTGGTCTATATAAAGTTAGATATGAAGCTACCAATGGGTAAGGTGTTGGGGTTGGTTATGAGACATAGAAAGATAGAAAGCGATAACAAGGGAGAGCTTTCCTTCAGTGGGTTCAGTGGTGGTCTCTGAGTGAGAAGCGAGCCCCGAGAGTTCAGGAGAGAGAGAAACTGAACACATCCCTCTAAACCTTACAACAACATACAGTCCTGAGCCGCATGGGAAGGAGGGAGAGAGACAGAGAGACAGAGTAGGAGTGAGAGGGGAAGACAGAGACCGCCCTGAGCAGCATTGGGAGTGAGGAAGGGAGAGAGAGCGATATAGAGAGAGAGATGGGTCACAGGACTTACAGTAACATGCTCTGAATAGCACGTTTAGTCGGGAATTTTGTCAAAACAGAACTGGAAGGCCTGGAACTACACTGTGTCTTCATGTCCTTCACACGCAAATAGCTGTGTGTGGGGTTCTGGGAGCCTGGGTAGACTTAGTTAAATCTTTTTTTTAATGCGTTGCTGGCAGATGATTGTTTACCTTTCAGGTCTGCTTTTTACAGTAAGGAGTAAGTACAGTGTCTGAACAGAAACAGGAGTGTTAGAAAGCCTTGTAAGGACCCTTCTAAGCATTAAGGGCCCTATACTGCCTGTCCAAAACTGCACTACTCCATACCACAATCATTCTGTCTATGATTGTTAGATAAGTCATAATTGTAAAAGACAATGTGTTCTCAATGACTTAACTGTTCAAATAAATGCAAAAAAAATAAAAGTAGTATGTCTCTTTAAAAAGGTGAGGCCTGGTACAGTATGTTTTCAGAAGTATGTCACTGAAATGGATTTCAAATTCGATCAGATCAGTTTTTATTTAGTCACACAAATGTTTGGGAGGAGATTTGGTTTCTCTGTTTTGAAATCGGGCCCTTCTAAAAAACTAGGTATCGGAAAAATTCCCCTCCACTTGTCTTAGCCAGGAAACTTTTTCTTTCTGAGCCGAAGCCGGGGGAATGTCGGACGGATTTTTATTTTATGGTGCACTGAGAGGCTATTTGGCTTAGCAGACAGCCCTTATCCACAGTGACTTACGATGCTTATGGCTGTAACTCCCGGCTGGGGAGTGACAGGTCCATTCAACTCACTGACCACTCTGGGGAACATGGGAAGTGTTGCCAGCGTTGACACAGTGTGTCACATGGAGCATAACAGGTGAACCCAAGAGCAGACTCGGACGAGGAGACTGGGATAAGGTAACCAAGGTATTTATTGAAACACGAGGGGAAGATAGAGTGCAGGTCAGGGGAAGCTCGGGCGGGTTGCTAGAAACCAGGTGCGGAGGCTGAGGCTGGAGCGAGAGGTGTGGGGACAGGGTAAGCAGGTCCGGAGGGGAATCCAAGGGAGGGTATAGTGGGGAATCCAGGACAGAGTAGCAGGACTGACGAGAAGTCGGACTGGAGACAGGGATCAGAGTCAGAGCGAGCAGAACTGTAGTGGAGAGGAAAAAAGGCACAACAGGAACAAACGGGTAGAAACATGGACTGACAGGGCAGAGATTACGATCTGTCAGTGTGGAAGTGGCAGGACTGAGTATTTGTAGAGGTCTTGATTATGGAGCAGGTTGCAGCTGGTGGGGATCTGCTCTGACCTCAGCACACCTGTCCCTGCCCATACAATCACACACACACACACACACACACACACACACACACACACACACACACACACACACACACACACACACACACACACACACACACACACACACACACACACACACACACACACACACACACACACACACACACACACACACACACACACACACACACACACACAGGGAGAGGGAGAGAGCACTGGGGGAGTGGCGGCTGGTCAGGGAAACACCGGATGAGCACTAGATGGTGTGGCAGAAGCTGATATGACACTGTGTGTGTGTGTGTGGTGTGTGTGCCCGTGTGCGGGCCTGAGAGTAACGGTTTGGAAAGAGTGTGTGTTGCTGTCAAAGTACATGGGTGGGTGTGTGTGTAGGTGGGAGGATAAAATACGAAGGCAGGTGAGGCATTTATCATTGGGCCTCAGTGAGTCAAATAAAAATCTAAAAATCCCCTCTCACATTGAAGGAATTACGGAAACTGTTTTCCCAGCAATCCTACAGACTGGGTAAAAACTTTTGGAAAATGACTCTGCTAGTGTTTTTCCAAATCACTCATGAAGATGAGTGGGATGTGATTGGTTATTTGTCAAGAGCAACTCAAGAGTCTCATAACTACAGTGTGTGGTTTGCTGATATAGAAACAGATTTGGGTCATTAGGTCAACGGCCCTGATTTCCAAACTCATTTTGGGAACCTCCTACATATACTGTAACTGAATCACTTTTTGTCTCCCTTTTTCAGAGGAAGAAATGTGTGTGTGTTTTTCTGTATTTCTTTTTAATGGCACATCTCCATCAGACCGGTGGTCTCTGCTATAGTATGACAATGAAGGGGCTTTCCATAATAGACAGGGGAGGTGAGAAATTGCATGGGTCCTGCAGTCGACTCCCACACCATCAAAACATTGGGTAAAGAAACCAAAACAATGATGGCCGCCACTCTAACGAGCTGTGACCTGAGGCCGGGTCTGTGTGTGAGCCTCGTGAGGATAAGGGATGTGGGGCAATGGGAAGAGGGAGGGGGGATGGGGTGGGGTTTGGGACGCTGGAAAACGGGAGAGGAGATGGGGGCACATGTTTGTAGTCAATGGGGGCACATGTTTGTAGTCAATGGGGTGAGAGGAGGGGGAGGCAAAGTGAGAGGGGGGTTTGTCACAAATGTTGATCCTCATACAAGCCCTGTCTGGGCAAGGTAGCTGGGCCCTTCTGCTCGCTTCCCACTTCGTTGCTCTTCCAAAACTAGGTCAGAGTTTTATTATGTTTAATTATGTTTAGTTAAGACAGTGTGCAGTCCCCCCTCGGCCAGGCTACACGATTGGACAAACAAGCCTTGCTCTGATACCCGGCCATGTCTGTGTACTCAAGTTGACTTACAGTACTTACTTCATATACTTACACATGCCCAGGATACAATACACAAACAGTCTATTAACTGTGCATATTCACTGTATCTAAAACTACATCTAATAGGCCTACATGCACATAAAACACGATTTACTCACCGCTTCCGAACATACTACTCACCAATGTCCAGTCCCTTAACAACAAGGTAGATGAAATCCGAGCAAGGGTTGCCTTCCAGAGAGACATCGGAGATTGTAACGTTCTTTGTTTCACGGAATTATGGCTCACCCGGGATACGTCATCAGAGTCGGTACAGCCACCTGGTTTCTTCACGCATCGCACCGACAGAAACAAAGATCTCTCGGGTAAGAAGAAGGGCGGGGGTGTATGCCTTATGATTAACGAGACATGGTGTGATCATAACAACATACAGGAACTCAAGTCCTTTTGTTCACCTGACCTAGAATTCCTTACAATCAAATGTCAACCGCATTATCAACCAAGAGAATTCTCGTCGATCATAATCACAGTCGTGTATATCCCCCCAAGCAGACACATCGACGGCCCTGAAATAACTTTTTGACTCTGTGTAAACTGTAAACCACATATCCTGAGGCTGCATTTATTGTAGCTGGGGATTTTAACAAGGCTCATCTGAAAACAAGAATCCCTAAATTTTATCAGCATATCGAATGCTAGGCTGGCAAAACCCTGGATCATTGTTATTCTAACTTCCGTGTAGCATACAAAGCCCATCCCCGCCCTCCTTTCGAAAAATCTGACCACGACTCCATTTTGTTGCTGCTTGCCTACAGACAGAAACTAAAACAGGAAGCGCCCGTGCTCAGGTCTGTTCAACGCTGGTCGGACCAATCGGATTCCACGCTTCAAGATTGCTTTGATCACGTGAACTGGGATATGTTCCGCATAGCGTCGGACAATAACATTGATGAAAACGCTGATTCGGTGAGCGAGTTTATTAGCAAGTACATCGGTGCTGTTGTACCCACAGCGTCTATTAAAACCTTCCCCAACCAGAAACTGTGGATTGATGGCAGCATTCGGGTAAAACTGAAAGCGCGAACCACTGCTTTTAATCAGGGCAAGGTGACCGGAAACATGACCGAATACAAACAGTGTAGCTATTCCCTCCGCAAGGCAATCAAACAAGTTAAGCATCAGTATAGAGACAAAGTAGAGTTGCAATTAAACGGCTTAGACACAAGAGGTATGTGGCAGCGTCTTTGCTCGCTTTGAGGACAATAGAGTGCCACTGACACGGCCCGCTACCAAAATCTGCGGGCTTTCCTTCACTGCAGCGAACGTGAGTAAAACATTTAAACGTGTTAACCCTCGCAAGGCTGCCGGCCCAGACGGCATCCCCAGCCGCGTCCTCAGAGCATGCCAGACCAGTTGGCTGGTACGTTTACGGACATATTCAATCAATCCCTATCCCAGTCTGCTGTTCCCACATGCTTCAAGAGGGCCACCATTGTTTCTGTTCCCAAGAAAGCTAAGGTAACTGAGCTAAATGACTATCGCCCCGTAGCACTCACTTCCGTCATCATGAAGTGCTTTGAGAAACTTGTCAAGGACCATATCACCTCCACCTTACCTGACACCCTAGACCCACTCCAATTTGCTTACACCCTCAATAGGTCCACAGACGACGCAATCACAATCACACTGCACACTGCCTTAACCCATCTGGACAAGAGGAATACCTATGTAAGAATGCTGTTCATCAACTACAGCTCAGCATTTAACACCATAGTACCCTTCAAACTCGTCATTAAGCTCGAGACCCTGGGTCTCGACCCCGCCCGGTGCAACTGGGTCCTGGACTTCCTGACGGGCCGTCCCCAGGTGGTGAGTGTAGGAAAGAACATCTCCACCCTGCTGATCCTCAACACTGGGGCCCCACAAGGGTGTCTCAGCCCCCTCCTGTACTCCTTATACCCATGACTGCGTGGCCATGCACGCCTCCAACTCAATCATCAAGTTTGCAGACGACACTACAGTGGTAGGCTTGATTACCAACAACGACTTGACGGCCTACAGGGAGGAGGTGAAGGCCCTCAGAGTGTGGTGTCAGGAAAATAACCTCCCACTCAACGTCAACAAAACTAATGAGATGATCGTGGACTTCAGGAAACAGCAGCGGGAGCACCCCCCTATCCACATCGACGGAACAGCAGTGGAGAAGGTGGAAAGTTTTAAATTCCTCGGCTTACACATCACGGACAGACTGAAATGGTCCACTCACATAGACAGCATGGTGAAGAAGGCGCAGCAGCGCCAGTTCAACCTCAGGAGGCTGAAGAAATTTGTCTTGTCACCAAAAAACACTCAAAAAACACAAACTTTAACAGATGCACAATCGAGAGCATCCTGCCAGGCTGTATCACCGTCTGGTATGGCAACTGCTCCGCCCACAACCATAAGGCTCTCCAGAGGGTAGTGAGGTCTGCACAATGCATCACCGGGGGCAAACTACCTGCCCTCCAGGACACCTACACCACCCGATGTCACAGAAAGGCCAAAACGATCATCAAAGACAACAACCACCCGAGCCACTGCCTGTTCACCCCGCTATCATCCAGAAGGCGAGGGCAGTACCGGTACATCAAAGCTGGGACCGAGAGACTGAAAAACAGCTTCTATCTCAAGGCCATCAGACTGTTCAACAGCCATCTCTAACATTGAGTGGCTGCTGCCAACATACTGGCTCAACTCCAGCCACTTTTATAATCACAAATGTATGTAATAAATGTATCACTAGCCACTTTAAACAATACCACTTTATATAATGTTCACATATCCTACATTACTCATCTCATATGTATATACTGTACCCTATACCATCTACTGCATCTTGCCTATGCCGTTCGTCCATCGCTAATTCATTCATCTTTATATACATATTCATCCCTTTACATTCATCCCTTTTGTGTGTATAAAATAGTTGTCGTGAAATTGTTAGATTACTTGTTAGATATTACTGCACGGTCGGAACTGGATGTCCAAGCATTTCGCTACACTCGCATTAACATCTGCTAGCCATGTGTATGTGGCCAATACAATGTGATTGGATTTGTTACTGCTGCAGCCTGAACAAATTCTCCTTGTGATCATAGCGGAATTCGTTATCATTTAGAGACCATCGGGTCAGACAGTTTTGTCCTTCGTCTTGTTCACTTCCCCTTGATGATTTGAAAGGACTGGAATAAGATTCATGGATCAAAATCCCTTTAGCAGCCGATGCCTACACCAATGTTTTGAGATGTATGGGGAGTAGTGTACAAGTGCACACTACAGAGAAAGGACACATTAAGGGGATCCAAGGGTTGTTGGTTGATCAGTTCAGTTTCGGAGAGAAATATAGACAAGGGAATTAAGCAAAATATTTCAGCAACAATATACAACAACAAAACACAGATTTCACAATTCGATTAAAATGAGTTCCTGATTAGTCTTCTGATTGTATCTCTTATCTATCATCAATCATTTGTGAGTTTAAAAGGCTGGACCCCTCTACATTTTCCATCATTGCTTCAGTGTGTGTGTGTGTGTGTGTGTGTGTGTGTGTGTGTGTGTGTGTGTGTGTGTGTGTGTGTGTGTGTGTGTGTGTGTGTGTGTGTGTGTGTGTGTGTGTGTGTGTGTGTGTGTGTGTGTGTGTGTGTGTGTGCGCGCGCGCACTGGAACTTGTTTACCAAAACTCCTCGAAAAAATCCCAGTCGTGGTCCAATTTCCTCATGCGTTAGATTACCGTAACATTGGACGTCAGACGAGTCAAACACCGAGTCGAATTTCAGCAACACGTTGCACCATCTTGGTCTGGATGACTCCCTCCACTGAATATTGAATTAAAGCAAAACAGTAAATCTCTTGGAAGAGGACACACACTTAAGGGACGGACTTTACGGCCTGACTGCATGGAACCGCAAATGAGCCTCAGCTGCTGCTGCTGCAGTGTCTACAGACAGTAGAGAGTCGTATGTGTGTGTGTGGTGGCGTTGTGGTGGGCCACGGCATGTGGTGGTTGGCGTGGTAGCCGTTGGCGTGGGGAGCACTGGCCGCAGCCTTGTGTTTATGGGCTGTTTCTATGGCGGGCTCACTACAGCCATTCCAGATACACACCACAGGCCTGATGAGCCGATCTCTGTGACACATTCGGATCAGCTCCGTGCCACCTCCGGAAATCAAAGGCTATACCAGCAGAACCATGAGCCATGGAAAATCCCCAATCCTGACCTACTACGACATTATGCTCCCCCAAAATACTTACTCTCTCGGAGGCACACACATGCTCACACACACACTGAAGCGAATGCACACACTCACACACAGGCACGCTGGCTGGCAGTCATTCATCCTGTTCACAACGGTATCAGATAACGATTATAACTCCCATCAGCTCTTCCAGGTAGTGATGCCTTCATATAAATGGAGGCTAGTGTTACAAAACACCAGCCTGCTTTCAGACCCAATGGCCAAACGACCAGCAGCACTGCCAAGCCTTGGTACAGAGTGACTATGATACTGTTAACGTGTGGACTGTGTTGCATATATTGTAGCTTGGTGCGTCTGCATCCCAAATTTCACCCTATTCCCTTAGTGACAGTACTTTTGACCAGAGCCCTCCAAGCTAGCACATTTGGGTCCTTGGAAGTTGTTGGAACGTATGGTTTTGGTTTCACATAGGTTGTGGGAACAAAGTCATGTGTTTCCTGATAGGTAAAACTGAACGTTTGTTTTAAACGTTCTGAGAACAGAAGTGAAAATGTTTGCAGAGAGGTTCTGAGAACGTTTTACTTTGGTTCCTTGAAAGTTTTCCTGGGAGGTTTTATTAATGCTCTTAGAACGGAAATTATAGGTTATTTGGAGGTTTTTTAATAACTTCCTTAAAACTTTCACAGAATGTTTCAATAAGGCTTTTATTAACACTTTTAGATTATTTTGGGCTAACTTTTTTGAATCCGTTAATCATGCCAAACATTTATTTTTTATTGTGACTATTTGTGATTCAAACCTATAATCTTCTTTTTCTCTATCCATGGAATTAGTTCACTGCACCACCTGGATGGCGCTAGCGTATCATGTTTTTTAACGCATACAAAGCTGTTATTTTTAGTATATTCAAACACTCCATTTCAAAGGAAACAAGCACTCATTAAGATTAGGTGTGGCCAATTAGTGGGCACTGCCCTCACACCTGAACACGCTTAACAAGATGGAGGATAGGGAGAGTTTAATCGATTCTGAGAACAAAATGTATATTTTTTTGTAATTAACATTCTTAGAACGTTCTCTGAATGTTACTAAAAGTTCTTGTAGTTTTTATGAATGGTTTTCACGATCTTGGAACAATTTGAGAACATGACTTAATAGAACCATAAGGAAACCTGTAGAAAATGTTATGAATGAAGTACCAAAATTTAAATAAAATCTCAAGTAATTATTAAGGCCTTTTGTACATCAGCAGATGTCACACAGTGCTTATACAGAAACATGCCTAAAACCCCAAAAAGCAAGCAATGCAGATCTAGAAGCATGGTAGCTAGGAAAAACTAGAAAGGCAGGAACCTAGGAAGAAACCTAGAGAGGAATCAGGCTCTGAGGGGTGGCCAGTCCTCTTCTGGCTGTGCCAGGTGGAGATTATAAGACTACATGGCCATTAAGGTCAGTTTGTTCTTCAAGATGTTCAAATATTCATAGATGATCAGCAGGGTCAAATAATAATCACAGTGCTTGTAGAGGGTGCAACAGGTCAGTCAGTACCTAAGGAGTAAATGTCAGTTTACTTTTCATAGCCGAACATTCAGAGGTCGGGACAGAAGGTGCGGTAGCGAGAGAGAGCGAGAGAAAAAGCGAGAGCGAGAGCAAGTGAGAGTCGAAAACAGCAGATCCGGGACAAGGTAGCATGTCCGGTGAACAGGTCAGGGTTCCATAGCTACAGGCACAAGAATTGAAACTGGAGCAGCAGCACAATCAGGCGGACTTAGGGACAGCCAGGGGTCATCAGGCCCAGGTAGTTCTGGCATTGGCCTAGGGCTCAGGTTCCCCCAGGAGGGGAGGGAGAGGGAGAGAGAAAGAATTAGAGGGACCCTACTTAAAATTACACAGGACACCAGATAATTACACCAGATATAACGAACTGAACCTAGCCCCCCGGCACATAGACTATTGCAGCATAGATACTGGAGAATGAGACGGGTGGTGGGGTGGGAGGGGGGGGGGGGGGGGGGGGTTGGTGGACACTGTGGCCCCGTCCAACGATACCCCAGGACAGGGAAATCCAGGCATGATATAACCCGATGCACTTTGCCAAAGCACAGCCCCAACACCACTAGAGGGATATCAACAGAACACCAACTTAGTACGCTGAGAGAAGGCTGAGTGTAGCACATGAAGATCTCCCCCACCACACAAGCCCGAGAGGGCGCAAAACCGCTGATGTGCGGGAGCCTGAGGAGCCAGTTGAGGCGCGGGAGCCTGGTGAGTCGGCTAAAGTAATGAAATACCAGCTGTATTTTATTTTCTTTGTCAGGTTGTGCTGAGAATGTTCCAAAGCCAAGCAACTATCCTGCACCATTGTGGGATCAATAACCATAGGACAACCACACGCTCACCAAACATAATTTGCTAGCTGGGTAAGAGTGAAGTTTTATCATATCATATCATATAGATAGATACCTCTATCCCCAATATGATCCATCTCATAGGTCTAATAGGAATCTGACCTCATTTATACGGCAGGACTTTTTAATTCAAAAGAGTTAACAGGGGTATACAGTAAGTCTACAATATGATTTTTAGTGCAGTGAAACAGCGTGTTTACATTAAAGCTTACACTGTAAGTATTGTGTTGTCGAGTCCAAATAGAAGAAAGCCATGGTTGACTTATCCTTGACACCCAGGTCGTGGTTTGTGTTGAATGGTGAGAGACTTGGTGGTATCCATTTAGTATCTTAGCATTTATCACTGAGGTGGTTGGGACCTGATGAGAAAGGGAGAGGGAGGGCTGACGATATGTGTGAACTGTTCTTTACCGGGACTTTTTGTCTCTGTCCATCTGTGGAGCCCAAACCTGGTGAGTGTGCACTGTCCAGATGGTCCAACTGTTGCACATCTGGTGTAGGTCTGGTAGTGGTTAAATGCAAACACACACACACCCACACACACTCTCGGATACAGGACTCTCAGACCATGAGTAACATGATTCTCTGGTCTGATGAAACCAAGATTGAACTCTTTGGCTTGAATGCCATATGTCACACCTGGAGGAAACATGGTGGTGGCAGCATCATGCTGTGGGGATGTTTTTCAGCGGCAGGGAGACTAGTCAGGATCGAGGAAAGATGAACGGAACAATGCAACAAAGTACAGAGAGATCTTTGCTGAAAATCTGCTCCAGAGCGCTCAGGACCTCAAACTGGGCGCTCGGGACCCTAAGCACACAGCCAAGACAACACAGGAGTCCTTGAGAGGCCCAGCAGGAGCCTGAACTTGAACCCGATCGAACATCTCTGGAGAGACCTGAAAATAGCTTTGGAGCGACGCTCCCCATCCAACCTTACAGAGCTTGAGAGGATCTGCAGAGAAGAATGGGAGGAACTCCCCAAATACAGGTGTGACAAGCTTGTAGCGTCATACCCAAGAAGACTCGAAGCTGTAATCGCTGCCGAAGGTGCTTCAATAAAGTACTGAGTAAAGGGTCTGAATACTAATGGAAATGTTATATTTCTGTTTTTATTAGTAATACACATTTGCAAAAATGTCCAAAAAGCTGTTTTTCTTTGGTCATTATGGGGTATTAAAATCTCCTTTCAGACTCACATTAAGCATCTCCAATCCAAACTTAAATCTAGAATCGGCTTCCTATTTCACAACAAAGCATCCTTCACTCATGCTGCCAAACATACCCTCGTAAAACTGACTATCCAACCAATCCCTGACTTCGGCGATGTCATTTACAAAATAGCCTCCAACACTCTACTCAGCAAATTGGATGCAGTCTATCACAGAGCCATCCGTTTTGTCACCAAATCCCCATATACTACCCAACACTGCGACCTGTATGCTCTCGTTGGCTGGCCCTCGCTTCATATTCGTCACCAAACCCACTGGCTCCAGGTCATCAATAAGTATTTTCTAGGTAAATCCCCGCCTTATCTCAGCTCACTGGTCACCATAGCAACACACACCCGTAGCACGCACTCCGGCAGATATATTTCACTGGTCACCCCCAAAGCCAATTCCTCCTTTCGCCGCCTTTCCTTCCAGTTCTCTGCTGCCGATGACTGGAACAAACAGCAAAAATCACTGAAGCTGGAGACTCATATCTCCCTCACTAACTTTAAGCACCAGCTGTCAGAGCAGCTCACAGATCACTGCATCTGTACATAGCCCATCTGTAAATAGCCCATCCAACTACCTCATCCTCATACTTTTATTTATTTTATTTTATTTGCTCCTTTGCACCCCAGTACTTGCACACTCATCTTCTGCACATCTATCACTCCAGTGTTTAATTGCTATATTGTAATTATTTCGCCACTACGACCTATTTATTGCCTTACCTCCCTTATCCTACCTCATTTGCATACACTGTATATAGACTTTTTCTATTGTATTATTGACTGTATGTTTGTTTATTCCATGTGTAACTCTGTGTTGTTTGTGTCGCACTGCTTTGTTTATCTTGGTCAGGTCGCAGTTGTAAATGAGAACTTGTTCTCAACTGGCCTACCTGGTTAAATAAAGGTGAAATAAATAAATACAAATAAAAGTATTGTGTCTAGATTGATGAGGGGGGGGGGGAACAATTTAATACATTTTAGAAAAAGACTGTAACGTAGCAAAATGTGTAAAAAGTCAACAGGTCTGAATACTTTCAGAATGTACTGTACATAGATACATGCACACATGGACGCGCATGATGCACACATACAGATATATAGATTCAAATACATTATGATTAATGTCCTTAAAAGCGCACACACACATTAAATGTGTCTCCCATATGCATATACATTAAAAAAATACGCACTTGCAAATGAAAATACACACTTGCACACTTCCCCACTCCCCCTTCTCACCCCCCCCCCTCCCGCTCCTCCAATTTACAGTCATCCATCCAGACAAGAGGAGCACATTAACCCAGCTTCAGTGACCCACCAACACTTTCCCTCTCCCCCTCCATCCCCTTTCCATATTCTTCCCTTCACCAATCCTCTCCTTCTCCCACATACAGCCCAGGCAGTGTATGACAGCCAAGAGGCCAGGGTTCCGCTCTAGGCGGTTTTGAGCACGGCTTTGACTGCTCCTACAGGTCTGCTTCGGTACTTCAGTTTAACTGACACCCAGCCCGTAAAGAACATCTCCATAGACGGCCACATAGAGAAGTCAGACCCAGAAAACTTCTAATAAGACACTTAAGACATCACCGTTGCGCACAAAACATCCAATTGAATTATTCAAATAGTTGTCTCTGAGGCCAAAAAATGTTCCATCACTCACAGCCGAAGACACAGTATTGAGATTGTATATTTTTAACCATGTCTGCCATGTTTTTGGATGACGTTGTCGCTGCTGCACTGCTCCCTGTGCACACTGACTGCTAGTGCGCATGTGATGTTGGTCCATATAACCGGATGCAACCCAGATATAGATGGTCCATCAGTGTATGTGAACTTGAGTAGGTTACCTTGAATGCGGTTTCCAGTTGTTGATACAGTATACCAGTGATGGCGGCTCCATCCCAAGTGAGTGAAACACTTGGCAGTGGCTCAAAAGTGTGGTTCGACCAGGCTAAACACGTTATCCGAAACCCTCCTCTCCCCTAGCTACACCCGTGAGTGCATTTGGGCAGTGTGGAAAGTGAATGCTGATGTTATAGGGGAAGGTCTGATACTTAAGTTCAGAGTAAGAGACTGTTGGAGTTTGATACATTCTTGATACAGAGACTACATATTCGGTTCTACTGCAGCGCAGAGGCAGACAGAATGAAAGACAGACACACATACCGTGAGAGAAACGACACAGACACACACCCCACCGCTGACAGCCAGGCCACACTCCCCACCCACTCTACCCACCCACGCCATTGCCTGTCAGCGTGTGTAATCATCTAGAAAGGAGCAAACACAGGAGAGTGAAAGAAGTGGTGAGGGGAATTCATCAAATCTCCAGGCCGGCCTCCCGAGTGGCGCAGCGATCCCGGGCTGTGAGGCAGCTCACAATTAGGGGAGGGTTTGGTTAGGGGATTGTTTGGCCGGCCGGCCAGGATGTCCTTGTCCCATCGCTCTCTAGCGACTCCTTGTGGCGGGCCGGGCACAATGCACACTGACTTTGGTTGCCACCTGTAGGGTATGTTTCCTCTGACACACTGGTGCGGCTAGCTTCCGGGTTAAGCGAGCAGTGTGTCAAGAAGTAGAGTGGCTTGGCAGGGTCGTGTTTCGGAGGATGCATGGCTCTCGGCCTTCGCCTCTCCCAAGTCCGTATGGGAGTTGCAGCGATGGGACAAGACTTTAACAATCAATTGGATATCATGAAATTGGGGAGAAAAGGAGTCAAAAAAAATTATAATCTCCAGCCCGGAGACACACGTCTTTCCCAAAACCACCTTACCATACTACTCTCAGCTCTCCAGAAGGAATGCAAAAATAACTTTGGGTGCTTTTCAAACCATTCTTGGCACTCGTTCCCCCCACAGCCTGACAATTCCTTTAATTGTTTTCCCTTGGCCAGAGTAGGGCTTCTTTGAACCTCCAGAGTAGGATTAAGGCCTAAATGCAGAAATTTGCTTGCTGGATTTTGGATCCTCCATATACTGTACTTAGGGGAATGATTAATCATTGGGACACAAACACCAGCATGCCACCTGCGGGCACACATACACTCGCAAATGCATGCACACATACAGTGCATACACATGCCAATCCCTGTTGCAAATGCACATTCTACACAAATGTGCGCACACATGCATGCGCATGTACACACACAAACACTTCCTAGAGGCCTGAGGTTTGTCAGGTGACACCATCATAAATCAGTAGTGTATGACATCTCTCTGAGACCGGGGACCATGAGAGAGATTAGCATAGTCACAAAGCCAGATACACACACACACTGCTCCTACATGCAAATGTTTTGCTCCCCGGTGGAGACATTGGCGTGTGTGTGTGCATGCGTGCGTGCGTGAATGAGACGTTTTTATAAGCCTGCTCCTATTCTTGGCACTGGGTGGTCACACAGGAGTAGTAGAGGCAGAGGAAAGCAGAGAAATACTCCCCTCTCTCCTTGTCTCTTTCAGTTTGAACATCGATGGCTCGCATGTTTACTTTGGTAGGGCTGACTCTGTTGCGCAGCGGGACACTGCTCTCGCCATACTGACGTCACCATCGTTTTCCTCCTGAGAGAGTATAGGCAGAAATAGCCGATCCCTCTGCGCCTGGACCCCGACACGTCAGCAAAATCTAACAGGTCCATCTTCATGTCTAACAGTGTCCGCTCAGAGTGGAATGAATGGTAAGACCCGATATTCACAAGTCCAGAAGTACAGTATATACAGATCTTGAGTGGCGCAGTGGTCTTAGGCACTGCATCTCAGTGCTAGAGGCGTCACTACAGTCCGGGGTTCGATCTCAGGCTGCATCACAACCGGCTGTGAACGGGAGTCCCATAGGGCGGCACACAATTGGCCCAGGGTCGTCCAGGTTAGGGGAGGGTTTGGGTGGGGTAGGCCGTCATTGTAAATACAAACTTCTTCTTAACTGACTTGCCTTGTTAAATAAAGGTCAAATAAATACAGTAGGCAGTGCATGGATCACAGTTGATATTTGACTAGCAGATCCCTATTCCTAAATTTCACTGTAACACTGTAACTGTTCCACATTTTGTTGTGTTAATCATTCAAAATACATTTTCAAATATCTACACACAATACCTCCGAATGACAAAGGTAAAACATGTTTTTAGAAATGATTGAACATTTATTGAAAATGAAACACAGAAATATCTCATTTGCCTAATTATTCACACCCCTTAGTCAATCATTTGTAGAAGCACCTTTGGCGTCGATTACAGCTTTGAGTCATTTGGGTCTGTATAAGCGTTGCACATCTGGATTTGGGGATTTTTTCCCCAATCTTCCTTGCATATTTTCTCAAGCTCTGTTAATACAGTAGATGGGGAGCGGCGGTGAACAGCAATCTTCAAGTCTTTCCCAGGATTTTCAATAGGGATTAAAGTCTAGGCTTTGGCTGGTCCACTCAAGGACTTTCGCATTCTTGTTCTGAAGCCATTCCAGCATTGCTTTGGCTGTATGCTTAAATCTTCACCCCAGTCTAAGGTCGTTTGCACTCTGAACAGGTTCTCATCAAGGATTTGCCTGTATTTGGCTTCATTCATTGTTCCCTCTGTCCTTACCAGTCTCGCAGTCCCTGCCGCTGAAAAGCATCCCCATAGCATGATGCTGCCACCACCATGCTTCACAGTAGAGGAGGTGGTAGACGAGTGATGAGATGTGCCTGGTTCTCTAGACATCGCTTTTTGTATTCAGGCCAAAAAGTAATTTCTTGGTCTCATTAGACCACAGACTTTTTTTGCATTATGCTCTGAGAGTCATTCACTTGCCTTTTTGAAAACTCCAGGAGTGCTGTCATGTGCCTTTTTCTCGGGAGTGGCTTCCGTCTGGCCACTCTCCCATAAAGCCCAGATTGTTGAAGTGCTGCAAAGACTGTTGTCCTTCTGGCAGGTTCTCCCATCTCAGCCAAGGAACTCGGTAGTTCTGTCATAGTGGTCATTGGGTTCTTGGTCACCTCCCTGGCCAAGGACCTTCTTGCTCGGTTGCTCAGTTTGGTCGAACGGTCTGCTCTTGGCAGAGTCTGGGTAGTTCCATATTTATTTTCTTCTCTCAATGATGTAGACCACTGTGCTCGTGGAAATGTTTAGCACTCCAGAAATTGTTTTACACCGTTCCCCAGATATATGCCTCATAACAATTCTATCTCGGAGATCTACAGAGAGTTTATTGGACTTCGTGGCATAGTTTCTGTTCTGACATGCATTGTCAACTGTGAGACCTTATGTAGACAGGTGTGTTTATTTATAAATCATGTCCAAACAATTTAATTGGCCACAGGTGGACTCAATCAAGTAGTAGTGACGGCTCAAGGATGATCAAAGGAAATTGAATGCTCCTGAGCTCAATTTGGAGTGTCATAGCAAAGGGGTGTGAATACATATGTAAATTAGATATTTCTGTATTTCATTTTCAATACTTTTGCAAACATTTGTGTAGATGGGTGAAAAAACAACAACATTTAATAAATGTTTTATTCAGGTTGTAACACAATAAAATGTGAGAATAAGGAGTGTCAATACTTTCCAAATGCACTGTATATATGCCGGTCAAGCATCCACTACTCTGAGATTTTGATGCAAATAGATGCACAGACAGAATATTCAGTGTACATGTCCCCCCATGCAGGAATCGAACCCACAACCTTGGTGTTGCAAGCATCATGGTTTAACCAACTGCGTCATCAGAACTAAGTCATAAGGCCCAGATTTGTTTTGCTGACCACACAGCCTAACCAGGAAAAACTCTGGCGGGGTCCTAGTCAACCATGCACCAAAGCAGGCAACCAACCTCCTGTAGGCTCACCAGCAAACCACTACCCTAGCAACACCTTGGCCGAACAGCAATGCTGCACAATGCTTTGCCAGTGGCTCTTGACTAACTGCTAGTAACGGAGTCATCAGAATCACTATGAGTGAAGGCTCTGAATTTTGGTCACCAAACCATTAGCCTAGCAACACTTTGACTGTGCAGCTATGCTAAGCTATTACACTGTCTCTTGGCTAATTGCTAACTGCGCCTCAGATCTGGTCATGGCTAGATGGGATACAGCTTATGTCAAAATGAAGTCAAAAGTTGCATGTTCGGGGAGAATCTTTGCTTTTTAGCTAACCCTAATCCTTTTCCTAACCTTAACCCAATTATCTTAACCTGCTATGTTAAATCTCCTGACCTTCTGCCTAAGTTATCCTAATCTGCTACGAAAAGTCACTTTTGTATACCATCTAGTCAAAACCCTTAGACCCAGGTCACCAGCAAATGCTAGACTACCTTCTCACAGTTACTCTTGGCTAACTGCTCCTTAGTTACTCACTCCTTACCTAGAAAATATTGGTGGGGGCCCAGTCAACCATACACCCAATCAGACAACCAACCTCCTTTAAGGTCATCAGCAAACTGCTAGCTTAGCAACACTTTGGCTGTATAGCAACTATGCTATCATATTTCAATGGCTATTGGCTAACTGCTCCATGGTTCCTTACTAATTCTCTGCTTTTTATGAGATGTAGCAAGCTAGCTAGTTGCTAGCCTAGCAAAATATTAACAGTACAGCAACTATGCTATATTACCTCAAAGTGGCGCTCGGCTAACTGATCCTTGATTCCGCACTCCTTCCCAGGAAAACATGTGTGGGGTCCCAGTCAACCATACCCAAGCAGACAACTAAATTCCTTATAAGGTCACAAAATCCCTAGCCTAGCATCACTTTGGCTGTAGAGCAACTATTCTGTGTCTTTGGCTAACTTCTAACTGCTTATTTAAACAACTGAGTCAACAGAACCACCATAAGTAAGGCTCTGAATCTTTGTCACCAAACCACTAGCCTAGCAACACTGTTCGTATAGCAGCTATGCTACTTTATCCAGTGGAACTTGGCTAACTTATAACTCACTACTCCTTTCCTCACTTTTTTCTTTTTCATGAGATGTAGCGGAGCTGCAGCGTCAGCGTGCTGCCTTAGCACCCTGCCTGTAGTTCACTGGGGCACATTTGGCCAACACATGTTCTCCCCTAGGGCCTTGTTCCTCGCTGGGCTGGGGTGAGGCTGGAACCCGAATCAACAGGACCACAGACCACAACAACATGGCAGCTCAGGCAAAGGGCTTTGGTCAGCAAAATACAACGTAAACCTACCTAACTACCACATTCGTCTTCATCTAATGAAATACTGTCAATCTGCGTTGTGTTTGTGTGTGTGTGTTTGTGTGGGTGTACAGGTGTGCATGTTTACAGATGTAATATACACTAAGAATACAAAACATTAAGAACTCCTGCTCTTTCCATGACCAGGTGAATCCAGGTGAAAAGCTATGATCCCTTATTGATGTCACCTGTTAAATCCACTTCAATCAGTGTAGATTAAGTGGTAGAGACAGGTTAAATAAGCTTTGGAACAATTGAATAAAATGATTGTATACATTTGCCATTCAGAGGGTGAATGGGCAATACACGAGATTGGAGTGACTTTGAACGGGGTATGGTAGTAGGTGCTAGGCACAACGGTTTGTGTTAAGAACTGCAACGCATGCGGGGTTTTTCATTCTTAACAGTTTCCCGTGTGTATCAAGAATGGTCCACCACCCAAAGAACGTTCAGCCAACTTTACACAACTGTAGGAAGCATTGGAATCAACATGGGCCAGCATCCCTGTGGAACACTTACGAAACCTTGTACAGGCCATAGCCCAACGGATTGAGGCTGTTATGAGGGCAAAAGGATGGAGGGGGGTGCAACTCAATATTCGGAACGTGTTCCTAATATGTGGTATACTCAAGTTATGAGAGAGATCTACATGAGTCGTCTTGATTATGCAATCAAAACCTGATTAATGCTGGCGAACCACCTGAGTCTAGAGTCTGGCATGTGGACAGTCAATCGCGCTTACATTTAGATTGAGACACTGAACTGCAAGTGTGAGCATCTGGTTTCAAACCCGGGTATAATGTATGCCAGAAGAGTGCATGATTAGCCTGTGAAGTCAAACAATATGGCATTGGGCATTGTTCAGGAGCCAATGTAACTCTGCAGGTCTTATACAAGGTTACTCGCCATGTATGTGTGGTCAACAAATCACCTGGAGACACCTATAAATCTTCACTCTTTACATGTTGTCATCTCTAATTGATGTTGTGGGCACAGCGAATGATTTTTCACCTTGTCGGCTCTGGTATTCGAACCGGCTGCAGGTTCTACCTGATGCCACATATTATTCAAATCAAATCAAATGTATTTATATAGCCCTTCGTACATCAGCTGATATATCAAAGTTATGTACAGAAACCCAGCCTAAAACCCCAAACAGCAAGCAATGCAGGTGTAGAAGCACCATGTGTGTGTGGGGAGTGGTGGTGGATTGTGTGTGTGTGTGTGTGTGTGTGTGTGTGTGTGTGTGTGTGTGTGTGTGTGTGTGTGTGTGTGTGTGTGTGTGTGTGTGTGTGTGTGTGTGTGTGTGTGTGTGTGTGTGTGTGTGTGTGTGTGTGTGTGTGTGTGTGTGTGTGTGTGTATCTGTGTGCACATCTTTGTGTGCTTGCACTCACGTGGGTGCACATATGTGTGTATCCTGTGTGTGGTAGTGTACCACAGCTCTGCCAATAGAATATTCTCATTGCTCTCATCAGAGAAGGAATATCTAATTGTGTGTGTGTTTTAGGTACCATTTCCTCTCCTCCATTCTAAATTACACTCACAAGTAATGACTCAGCTTTTAATTGTAGCAGCCACAGTAACTTCCACTATTAAAATAACATATGTTTGAAACATGTATATGAATCTCCAAAAATGACTCATGATTAGAATAACTACTTCAACTCCTTCCCTTCTAATTCCTGTGTCTTCAGCAATATCTGAAAATCCTATAACGACCTTGCAATTTCCTTTTCCATTCTCTGGTATCCTTGACTTTAGCAGTTTGACTTTGATCACACTGTAACACTTTATATTAAGTTGTGGTGTAAAATGTGCCAACTGCCAACGGAAGACCTTTTCAATGATAGCGATATTTACTCTAATCAGATCCTTCTTAGAATTTGTGTCCCGAAATAGTAACCTACTAGTTATATTGAATTACAGGCCTCAAATTGATCATGCATGTGCAACTGAGTTGTGTTGTGTTAAATTCACTCAGGTTGAAATATCCCCACACTCTCGAATTGCTAGGTTTTCGGTGGCACAGCTGGCTAAGGTGTATCAAGATGAAGGTCACGTGTGTTTCCAAGACAGAGGATCCGAAACCGACTCCCGGGTGAGCTCTTGTGGAAGGAAGCTATATACGGTTGAGCAGCAGAATGACGCTCGGTTTATTTGTTGATGTTATTAGGATCCCCATTAGCCGACAGTAACGTGTTAGAACTTCCAACTTGTTCACGTAGTCAACTTATACACAACACTGACACACACACTTACCCCACCAGACATTCCAACAGGAGTCTTTTCACTGTCCCCAGGTCCAGAACAAATTCAAGGAAAACAAACAGTAATATACAGAGCCATGATTGCAAGGGAACCACCGTCCATCTCAATGGCGACAGCCAGTCTTACTGGGTTCCAACACATAAAGCAAAAAGACTTGACAGACAAAATACTTCACAATTTAAAAAACATGAACATGTAGTGTGCATGTTTGTGCATCTATCATATATATATATATATATATATATATATATATATATATATATATATATATATATATGTGTTTTAACCATGACAGTTTAAAATCTAAGGTAACATTAAGTCATTTAGTTTCTTCAACTTGTTCAACAGCCACACCATTCATTATCAGATTCAGCTGAGGTCTAGAACTTAGAGAAATATTTGTACCAAATACAATGCTCTTAGCTTTTGAGATGTTCAGGACCAGTTTATTACTGGCCACCCATTCCAAAACTGACTGCGACTATTTGTTAAGGGCTTCAGTCACCTCATTAGCAGTGGTTGCTGATGAGTATATGGTTGAATCATCAGCATACATGTACACACGAGCTTTGTTTAATGCCAGTAGAGGGCATAGAGAGCTTCCCTGTGGTACACCACACTTTACATGTTTGACATTAGAGAAGCTTCCATTAAAGAAAACCCTCTGAGTTCTATTAGACAGATCGCTCTGAATCCATAATATGACAGAGGTTGAAAAGCCATAACACATACGTTTTCTCAACAACATGTTATGGTCAATAATATCAAAGTCTGCACTTAAATCTAACAGTACAGCTCAACAATCTTCTTATTATACATTTCTTTCAACCAATCATCAGTCATTTGTGTCAGTGCAGTACATGTTGAGTTCCCTTCTCTATAAGCATGCTGAAAGCCTGTTGTTAATTTGTTTACAGAAAAATAGCATTGTATTTGGTCCACCAAAAAATCCAACATATTGCTTAAAGCTGGTAGCAGGCTGAGAGGCTCCCTCCAGGCCTGAGGAAAAACACCTTCCTCTAGGCTCAGATCAAAGATATATGACAGCTAGGAGTGGCTATAGAGTCAGCTAACATCTTCACTAAGGTGTCAATGCCAGGAGGTTTGTCATTATTGATTGAAAACCAAAAAAATCCACCTCTCCCACAATAACCTCTCCCACAACAAAATTCAAATTTGCAATGCTTTTCTTTCTCTCTTTTATTAGTTTTTGTTATGCATAAATACAATGGCGCACTGCTCGTTTGTTAATTTTACTCACTTTGCCAATGAAGTAATCATTAAAATAATTGGCAACATCAAATTGTTTTGTGATGAATAAGCCATCTGATTTGAAGAAAGATGGAGTTGAATTCGTATTTCTGCCCATAATTTCATTCAAAGTACTCCCAAGTTAAAATATTGATCTAGGCTTCAAATTAGTTACTTCTTCTTTTTGTTGCGTTTAGTCACATAATTTATGTTTGCAGTAAGTCAGCCAGTCAGATGTGCAGCCAGAGTTAATTGTCCTCCTTTTTTCCCATCTCTTTCATCCATACAGTTTTTAAATTCCTCATCAATCCGTGGAGCGTTAAGAGTTCTAATAATACGTTTCTTAACAGGTGCATGTTAATCAATAATTGGAAGGAGCATACTCATAAATTCGTCAAGTGCAGCGTCTGGATGCTCCTTATTAATCACATCAGACCAGCAAGACTTTAACAACATCCAGATAAGAGTCAGAGCAAAAATTTTTTTTAATGATCTCTTATATGTCATTTTAGGCCCAGCTTTCAGAACTTTGGCTTTCCTGTATATAACCACGATACTGTGATCACTGCATCAAATGGGTACGGATACAACTATAGAACAAAGTTCTACAGTATTACTAAAAACATGATCGATACATGTGGATGATCTTGTTCCTGTAGTGTTTGTAAACACCCTGGTAGGTTGATTAATAACCTGAACCAGATTACAGGCACTGGTTACAGTGAGAACCTTCCTCTTGAGCGGACCGCTTGATGAAAGCAAGTCAATATACTGGTCACCAAGAAAGTAGACTTCTTTATTTACATCACATACACTATCAGGAATTTCACACACGTTATTTATATACTGACTGCTAGCAAAATAATAGGCTTTAGGTGAGGCAGGTGTACCTGCAACCACAACACTCCAATAACACTTGACATGAGATCTAGGGTTATGGCTCTTATATACGGCAACACCTCCCCCATAAGCACCTGTCTCTTCTATAGATGTTATATCCTTGTATTGCTACTGCTGTATCATCAAAGGAATCGCCCTAAGTGAGTCTCAGAAATGGCTACTGTATGAATGATATCTGATGTTAGCTAGTTATTGAATCCATTAAGCTTATTTCTAAGACTACATATTAATATGGGCTATTTTCATCCCTTTCCTGGTTAGCTTATCAGAGATAGACATCAAATGGGAAAGAACAAAAAGCAAGAGGGGAAAAAAAGTCCATTAATCTGTTGGTGTGTTTAAGTGTGTGTCTATGTGCTGCGGTTGAAGCTAGGAACCCCATAGGCTTAGCTCTCTCATCCCACCAGGCTTTTGGGACGGACGGTGGACAATGAGCCTGTCATAGCTGATGTAAACAATGTCGCCACGTGCTCTGGCAGCTTTCATGGCTTGGATGACTTCTTTCCTCTTCTGGCGCACAGCTTCAGGATAGTCCTCATTGAGGAAGCTGTACAGTAAATTCATCTCAAATTCTTGGCACTTTCCAGCTACCGTGTCCTTTAACGTCAGGAACTTGACCACTATTGGCCTGGGCCTGTCACCTGGGCCGGCGATGGGTTTTCCAGTCCTGTGGGCGTGCGCCACCTCAATTTTCTCTGTTTCTCCTCAGAATCTGTCCACAGCAATGTTGTTCCACCTTAATTGTTCCGTGTTTAGCTAGCTAAAGACTTAGTACTGACCTAGTAACCTTTTAATTTTTTTGTTTGGGGATAGATCTGCTATGAAAATAGCAGACAGATTAGTTAATCTCAGCCTATGCTGCCCTTCAGTCCCTTGATTTCTTGGCCCTGACGGAGACATGAATCACCCCAGCTAACTCCAGCTGCTCTTTTTCATCTGACTACATTTCCTCTCATAGTCCAAGAGCATCTGGTCGCCACGGTGGGGGCACAGGTCTACTCATTTCTCCTAAGTGGAGATGTTCTAGTTTCTCCCTCTCTTACCCCTCCATCTCCTCATTTGAATTATATGCTGTCACTGTCACTTGTCTACTCAAGCTTAACATTATTGTCATCTATCGCCCACCAGGTGCCCTTGGAGAGTGCCTCAATGAGGATGACACCTTAATAAGTAAATTTCCTGACGATGGCTCTTTGTACTTGGCAACTTCAACCTCCCGAAGTCTGCCTTCGATTTCTCTCTCTCCCCTCCTTGCCTCTTTTGACCTCACCCTTTCCCAATCCCCTCCAACTCACAAGGCAGGCAATACGATTGACCTCATCTTTACTAGTGGCTGCTCACCTATTAATTTCACTGCAACCCAACTCCAGGTCTCTGATCACTACATTGTTTCCTTTTCTGTTTCCCTTTCCTCCAACCCTAACCACTCAGCCCCTACCCAGATGGTCATGTTCCCTTGCAATCTTCGCTCTCTCTCTCCCACTACTTCTCCTCTTCTATCCTACCAACTCTTACTTCTGCTAAATCTTTCTCTTGATTCTGCCTCTCCTACTCTCCTCCTTTTCCGCATTCTATGCCTCGCACTGTCCCCTTCCCTCCCGGCCTGGTCAGCCCTCCCCTCCTGCTCCGTGGCTGAGTGACGAGATAACATTGCGAGATAACAGCGCAGGGCTGCAGGCAGCCGAGTGAAAATGGAGGAAATTGAATTCTGGAGCACCTATCATCTCGTCACTCCCCCCTCTCTACAATCTCTTCCTCTATATCCACTGCTAAAGCCACTATCTACCACTTTACAAGCCTCTGCCTCTAACCATAGGAAATAATTTTCCACCTTCTCCTCCCTCCTTAATTCTCCACCCCCTCCTTCCTCCCTCTCTGCGGATGACTTTGTCAACCACTTTGAAAAAATGGTTGACAACATCTGCTACTCATTCACTGAGCCCAATGAGTCCTCTGGTCTCGTTCACACAGAACTACCCAATGCCTTGACCTCTTTCTCCCATCTCTCCAGATGACATCCTGCGATTAGTGAGGTCTGGTCGCCCGACAACCTGCCCGCTCGACCCCCTTCTCGCTTCTCTAGACCATCTCTGGAGACCTTCTCCCATTCCTCAATTCCCTCATCAACTCATCCCTGACCAATGGCAGCATCCCGTCTGACTTCAAAATGGCCTGAGTTGCTTCCCTCCTCAAGAAACCAACACTTGACTCATCAAACGTCAAAGACTATAGACCTGTATCCCTTGTTTATTTTCTTTCCAAAACACTTGAGCGTACTGTCTCTGATAAACTTTCTCGTTAACTCTCTGAGAACGATCTTCTTGACCCTAAACTGTCAGGCTTCAAAACAGGTCACTGAACCGAGACTGCTCTTCTCTGTGTCATGGAGGCTGTCCGCACTGCACAAGCTGACTCTTTCTCCTCTGTTCTCATCTTACTAGATCTATCTGCTGCCTTTAACACCTTGAACCATCAGATCTTCCTCTTCACCCTCTCAGGGCTGGGTGTCTCAGGGGCAGCACACTTTTGGATTGCATCCTACCTGGCAGGACGCTCCTACCAGGTGACATGGAGAGGACCTGTGTCTGCACTGCGTACTCTCAATATTGGTGTCCCCCAGGGCTCGGTTCTAGGCCCTCTCCTCTTTTCTCTACATACCAAGTCACCTGGCTCTGTCATATTTTCACATGGTTGCTCCTATATTTGCTATGTGGATGACACTCAACTACTTTTCTCCTTCCCCCCTTCTGACACCCAGGTGGCGACACTTATCTCTGTGTGCCTGGCAGTTATCTCAAGTTGGATGTCTGTCCACTACCTCAAGCTTACCCTCGACAAGACAGACCTGTTCTTCCTCCCATGGGAGGCCTGCCCGCTCAAAGACCTCTCCATTGCGGTTGACAACTCCACGGTGTCACCCTCCCAGAGTGAAAAGAAGTTTGTCTTGACCCTGGACAACGCCCTGTTGTTCTCTGTAAACATCAAAGTAGTAAGCCACTCCTTTAGGTTCATGCTCTACAACATCCATAGAGTACGACCTTACCTGACACAGGAATACGGCACAGGTCCTAATTAGGGCTGTTGCTTAGACCGTATTACCGCCACACCGGCGGTCATCATTCGCGAAGTCAGTCAAATTCCACGTGACTGTTTAGTCACTGTAATTAGGCTTCTCCAAGCTCTGATAGCCTACCAAACTTGCCAACTGCCGGGCACTCAGCACTCTATTGTCCTTCTAATTACAAGGACATCAATGCAAATGTTTTCAAAAATCTAATCAAACACTTAATGAGAGCCCATGAGCTCATGTTGCGCAACATTTCTATAGTGTTTCTATAGAGTGATGGCATCAGAGGATCCCATCAGCTTTCTATAGGTTAGGCCAATTATATTTATTTCTCAACTTTCCTAATATTAAGCACATTGTTTGTCTTGTAAACATTATAGAATAAACAACCCTTCACATAATACCATAGAAGCAGTATAACAATGTACACCTTTCATCTTTCATTCCCAGCCGATACAAATACTGTGCCCATCTGCATTTTGTCTGTTGGTAATGGGGCTGCCTTGGCAAACATGTCAGAGTGGTCATACCTTCCTGTGTGGTGTCCCGTAATCAGTTCCTATACCCCAAGGTGTCTCCCTCCCCATATTTACTGATACCATTCAATTCAATAATAAAAACGACAATACAAGTAAAAGTTGTGTCTTGCAAAAATGTCAGAGTGGTCAAACCTTCCTGTGAGGTGTCCAATACACAACAGGAGTTCCCTGATCCTGGTGCAGAATACTGGTTTCTATCTTCCCATATTGACTGATACCATTCAATTCAATAATTTAAAAAAGACAATACATGTCAAAGTTGTTCCTAGTAAACCTTTTCTATTACCAATGGCAGTTAGGATAGGTATTATCTGACACACAAACAGGTACTATGTTGAATTTTGAACAGGTCAGATTAATCCTACCCAATTATGGTCTCCCCATCAAACGACTGAGGCTGCCGTGGAAAAAGCATCTCTAGTCCATCTGTATAAATAGGCAGAGTTCATCAGTGACAGATGAAAGGAAAAGGATGTTGCTATTACTGGACATTTGTGATGTACTGTATTATTAGTAATCACCTCATTGTGGATGTGTTGAGTGCCAGTTTTCTCTGCATCTCATGCATCTTTGAAAACATATTCACTCACACAGTCACTGTTCTATTACCAACAACAGCTTTCTGTGTGTGTGTGTGTGTGTGTGTGTGTGTGTGTGTGTGTGTGTGTGTGTGTGTGTGTGTGTGTGTGTGTGTGTGTGTGTGTGTGTGTGTGTGTGTGTGTGTGTGTGTGTGTGTGTGTGTGTGTGTGTGTGTGTGTGTGTGTGTGTGTGTGTGTGTGTGTGTGTGTGTGTGTGTGTGTGTGTGTGTGTGACACTGCAGAGAGTTGTGATCAGACCCTAAAGGAGGAGTGGAGGTGTGAGGTGATAATGCAGGAGAAATCTGCTGTTTGTTCTACACACTCCCACTGCTTGGCCAATAACTCCCATAACTCCCCAAAGACACACAGTGTCAGCTTACTCACTCTCCCACCTTTGATAGTGATAGCCTGAGAACCACTTGGGGGCGATTAGGAGCTAAACAACTCAGTTACTGTTTTTATTGGTCATCTGGTGAATGTAGGCCACATTTTCTGTTCATGATAGCCACCCCACCCACATCTCTCTCTCTCTTTCTCCTCCTCTTTTTCTCCTCCTCTCTCCTATCTGCAGGATAATGCAAGACTGACTTTAACTAGCTGCAGCTGTTCACTCTCCAGGAAACTCCAGGGAGACTGAGCCCTTGGAGGTGGGCACGACGCATCTCACCCAAAGGAATGTCAACGCCGCCGTCAACAGGGTCTCTGCTCCTACTGCGGGGAGTCGGACAATCCCAGGGACACCTGTCCCAGAAGGAGAACCAGGAAGCAACAGGCCGAGGAGCGCTCCTGCACCTTCCCAGGTAGGCGTGGAAGTTCCTTGCTCCTCTCTGTCCACCCAGTCTGTCCTCCTCCCCGTCACCTTCCCTGACTATCCTGGCCCCCCACTGAGTCCTGCCCCAGTGGACTCAGATGCTGCAGCCAATTTCCTAGACCGGTCAGTGGCCTTATCATTATGCATTCCTCTAGCCCCTTTACAACTCCCTATCCCAGTCCTTGCCCTAGCCAACCGTCCCCTAGGAACAGGACTGGTGCGCCAGACCACGATTCTCATTTCCCTCACAGTTACTCACAACCACCATGAACACATCCCTTTCCTCATCTTAGACTCTCCTGCACACCACGTAGTTCTAGGTTTCCCCTGGCTACAGTTGCATAACCCCAGTATATCGTGTCTCTGGGGTTGTCCCCAAGGTCAGGGGGGGGGGAATAACTGTCACTGTCACACCAGCCTTCGCTTTGGCTCCCCCTCTTGTCCAGCTCAGGGTCAGGCCTTCTAGCTGCTGCCAAACCTACTGCTGGAAAATGCCCTTTACTCATCATCAACCCCAGACTTGTCTCGTCATCATTACACACACCTGGTTCCAATCCCCAATCTATCACTGTATATATACTCCCTCTGCCATTTGTCTTTGTCGGTCTTTGTAAATGTTACTTGTTTTCCTTAGAGTAATCTCTCCTACTATTTCTTGAGTACTTTATGTTTTGCGCTTTGGGTTTGTCCTGTGCCTTTTTGTTTATGAATATATATACAGTGGGGCAAAAAAGTATTTAGTCAGCCACCAATTGTGCAAGTTCTCCCACTTAAAAAGATGAGAGAGGCCTGTAATTTTCATCATATGTACACTTCAACTATGACAGACACAATTAGGGAAAGAAATCCAGAAAATCACGTAGGATTTTTAATGAATTTATTTGCAAATTATGGTGGAAAATAAGTATTTGGTCAATAACAAAAGTTTATCTCAATACTTTGTTTTATACCCTTTGTTGGCAATGACAGAGGTCAAATGTTTTCTGTAAGTCTTCACAAGGTTTTCACCTTCTGTTGCTGGTATTTTGGCCCATTCCTCCATGCAGATCTCCTCTAGAGCAGTGATGTTTTGGGGCTGTTGCTGGGCAACACAGACTTTCAACTCCTTCCAAAGATTTTCTATGGGGTTAAGATCTGGAGACTGGCTAGGCCACTCCAGGACCTTGAAATGCTTCTTACGAAGCCACTCCTTCATTGCCCGGGCGGTGTGTTTGGGATCATTGTCATGCTGAAAGACCCAGCCACGTTTCATCTTCAATGCCCTTGCTGATGGAAGTAGGTTTTCACTCAAAATCTCACGATACATTGCCCCATTCATTCTTTCCTTTACACGGATCAGTCATCCTGGTCCCTTTGCAGAAAAACAGCCCCAAAGCATGATGTTTCCACCCCCATGCTTCAGAGTAGGTATGGTGTTCTTTGGATGCAACTCAGCATTCTTTGTCCTCCAAACACGACGAGTTGAGTTAGTACCAAAATGTTATATTTTGGTTTCAACTGACCATATGACATTCTCCCAATCTTCTTCTGGATCATCCAAATGCTCTCTAGCAAACTTCAGATGGGCCTGGATATGTACTGGCTTAAGCAGGGGGACACGTCTGGCACTGCAGGATTTGAGTCCCTGGCGGCTTAGTGTGTTACTGATGGTAGGCTTTGTTACTTTGGTCCCAGCTCTCTGCAGGTCATTCACTAGATCCCCCCGTGTGGTTCTGGGATTTTTGCTCACCGTTCTTGTGATTATTTTGACCCCACGGGGTGAGATCTTGCGTGGAGCCCCAGATCAAGGGAGATTATCAGTGGTCTTGTATGTCTTCCATTTCCTAACAATTGCTCCCACAGTTGATTTTTTTGGCATCTTGGCCATGTTTGTTATAAACTCCACCCGGCACAGCCAGAAGAGGATTGGCCACCCCACATAGCCTGGTTCCTCTCTAGGTTTCTTCCTAAGATTTGGCCTTTCTAGGGAGTTTTTCCTAGCCACCGTGCTTCTACACCTGCATTGCTTGCTGTTTGAGGTTTTAGGCTGTGTTTCTGTACAGCACTTTGAGATATCAGCTGATGTACGAAGGCCTATATAAATACATTTGATTTTATTTGATTTTTTTCAAACCAAGCTGCTTACCTATTGCAGATTCATTCTTCCCAGCCTGGTGCAGGTCTACAATTTTTTTGTGGTGTCCTTTGACAGCTCTTTGGTCTTGGCCATAGTGGAGTTTGGAGTGTAACTGTTGTGAGGTTGTGGACAGGTGTCTTTTATACTGATAACAAGTTCAAACAGGTGCCATTAATACAGGTAATGAGTGGAGGACAGAGGAGCCTCTTAAAGAAGAAGTTACAGGTCTGTGAGACACAGAAATCTTGCTTGTTTGTAGGTGACCAAATACTTATTTCCCACCATAATTTGCAAATAAATTCATTAGAAATCCTACAATGTGATTTTCTGAATTTTTTTTCTCATTTTGTCTGTCATAGTTGAAGTGTACCTATGATGAAAAGTACAGGCCTGTCTCATCTTTTAAAGTGGGAGAACTTGCACAATTGGTGGCTGACTAAATCCTTTTTTGACCCACTGTATATATATTTTTCCTTTATATAACCAGGTAAGCTAGTTGAGAACAAGTTCTCATTTACAACTGCGGCCTGGCCAAGAGAAAAAAGCAGTGCGACACAAAACAACAACACAGAGTTACACATGGAATAAACAAGCATACAGTCAATAACACCAAAGAAACAAAAATAAAGTCTATATACGATGTGTGCAAATGGCTTGAGGAGATAAGGCAATAAATAGGCTGTGGAGTGAAGTATTTACAATTTGAGCAGAAGGTGATGTGCAAGTAGAAATTTGGGTGTGCAAAAGAGCAGAAAAGTACATAAAAACAGTATGGGGATGAGGTAGGTATATTGGGTGGGCTATTTACAGATGCAGCGATCGGTTACCTGCTCAGATAGCTGATGTTTAAAGTTAGTGAGGGAAATATAAGTCTCCAGCTTCAGCGATTTTTGCAATTCGTTTCAGTCATTGGCAGCAGAGAACTGGAAGGAAAGGCGGCCAAAGGAGGTGTTGGCTTTGGGGATGACCAGTGAGATATACCTGCTGGAGAGCGTGCTATGGGTGGGTGTTGCTTTATTGACCAGTGAGCTGAGATAAGGTGGAGCTTTACCTAGCATAGATTTATAGATGACCTGGAGCCAGTGGTCTGGCAACGAATATATATTTTGAGCACAACAGGGGTTGGGTTTTGTCCCGCTTTGTTCTATTATGCTTAAATAAATGTAGTAATTCTAAACCTGCGACTGCCTCCTGCCTACTCCTCTCTACACCAGTGACAACATCCCTTTTAGTGAACATTTATCCAAGATAATACATCCCCCTGACTGGTGTGGCATATCAAGTAGCTGATAAAAAATAATGTTCATTACACAGGCACACCTTACTGGGGACAATAGAAGACTATAATTTGCAGTTCTGTCACACAACACAATGCCAAGTCAAGTTTTGACGGAGCGTGCAGTTGGCATACTGACTTCAGGAATGTCCACCAGAGATGTTTCCAGATAATTGAATGTTAATTTCTCTACTTCGTTTTAGAGAATTTGGCAATAGGTGCAAACGGCCTCACAACCACAATAATGCACCATTGAGCGAGCGGTTTGCTGATGTCAACGTTGTGAACAGAACTCAGTTGTACTGTAAAATCAATGAAATTGCTGCATGTTGTGTTTATATTTTTCTTCAGTATATATAGGGAAAATGGGAAACAGCAAAACACATTTTATAGAAAAGGTTTTATGCCTAGTTCCTCGTTTAGAGCACATGGTCCTGAGCTACAGGCAGTTAGATTTGGGTGTCATTTTAGGCAAAACGTTTTTTTTAAATGGTCCGATCCCTAACAAGTTGAGGAGGGGGAACACACCTCAATTCAAACTGTTGTTAGAAAATCATTTGAAATTGACCATTTGAAACATAGCCTTTAGATAACTAGCAGGCAGCGTGCCTTGGTTTGAGGGCAGCATGGGTTAACTGTCTTGTTGCATAACAATCACATTTTGGAACACTGAGTGCGTTCTGACATAACACGCATTAAAAGAAAACTCATACTGGGGCAACCGTTAGAGATATTTGAAACTCAGGTGGGAAAATGTAAAAAATAAGAATCATCAGTCCGAAAGATACAGACAGCTGAAGAGGTATCCATAGATATGCAGAAAAATAGGCATGTTTTTACATGGAATGAAGACTACTGTACTGCTCTAGATTGCAGGAAAAAGCTGTTTTATGTTTTTTGAAAAATACAGAATTCTCCAACCACCCCAAGCTATCCTCATTTACTTTGTGACTCCTCAGATTTTTGGTGTGCCTGACACCCCTTATAATGACCATCGATTGATCCAATAAATCTTCAATATAAAACTACCATTTTACTCCTCTGTACCAAATGTTACACTACATCCTCAGTTACACTGTGGTGTTTCACTGAAGAAAATAAATCCTTTGAAATATTTTAATACTGGTTGGTTAACAATAGTCGCCCCATGAAATACAACTTGAGTCAGGTGAGAAGAGTGGGTAACTGGGTAACTGAAAAGTGAGTAACTGAACAGTATGCAGTCAGTCCGAACATGCTGCACTGTATTAGCCAACAACAAAGCTAGCGATAGCCTCTTGACGCTTTGGCTGTGGGATGAAGGAGAACAATACTGCCAGTTGCCTAAGCTGGGCTAATCCTCGCTCATAAAGTTGTCAGTCAGACTTCTGAGGGAGAGCTGGAGGGGAATCAAAGTCTCAAAGATCTGAGCATACAGAGTTGGTTTTGTACCCATTAGCTTTAGTGCTAGAGGGAGCACTGCATAGGCGGCTCCAGTTCTGTTGTCTTTAAAGTCAATTAAATTTCCCTAGCATTGCTGGCATGACGAAGCAAGGATTACAGCAGTTTGGCCAAATCGTGACACAGAAATGAGAGAGAAATAACACAACATATTATTTTCAACATAGCCAATGCATGTGAGGATGTTTGATATTTGATGCAACAATAAGCCTTTATTACTTGTACATCTTCTAACTAACTGAGATCCTCACAGCTGACCCATCCACTATAGGAGAGGGAGTTTGTGATGTGCTGTCCTAGACACTGAATGCACACATGCATAAAGGGTCAGTATGGTATATGTCAGTCCTCGTCTCCCATTTTCAGACATGCCTTCTATGGTCACTGATAAGGTATCAGTCAGTTTTAAAAACATTCGATTTTTGTACTGATGCCAAATTCCCCCCTAATGACTCATCCATACCAGGCTATACTTAGATATAGTCTAACAGGAAATGTATGGAGTAAAAGTAAATACCAATTGGTTGTGATTTGTGCTATACTGTGTAAGCTCCCTTGACACTCACCTCTTGATTTATACTTGGTATGCACCTGTACTGAGTTTGTACTGGGGAATTCAGTGATTATCAAAATACACTCAAAGAAGCCAGTATTAATACCCAGAGAGAATTAGATCTTCAGGAATGATGAGCAAACACTAATTGGTGCTCCGAGTTGTAGGGAGTTTTCTAAGATGTCTGCCCCCACACACACGTTCACCTTGTGATGGAACAGGAGGGTTGGCAGAAAGCCATGAGGTCAGATTTGAGTGTTATCATGAGATAAAGTGGGATGAATCCTACATAGCTATGGTTCCTATCAAGAAGCGAGTTTCAACGTTGTTATTGAAGAGGCCCACCTTTCTAACACTGGATTCGGCAACGGATAATAACCAGTAAGGTTAATGACATTAAAATTAAACACTTGCAAAACATGCTGGGTATTATTCTAATAAGCTATGCCCCCAAACAAATAGAAATGTGGTCGGTCCGGAACAGATCCAAATCTGAGAGAATGAAAGACGTCAAGGCAACAGTGCAGTCGGAAAGTATTCAGAACCCTTGACGTTACAGCCTTTTTCTAAAATAGATTGAATTGTTTTTCCCCCCCTCATTAATCTACACACAATACCTGATAATGGTAAAGCAAAAACAGGTTTTAAGTATTTCTTGCAAAAAAAAAAATGAAAAACAGAAATATTAAATTTACATAAGTATTTGGGATGGTGCCAGGTTTCGTCCAAATGTGACGCTTGGCATTCAGGCCAAAGAGTTCAATCTTGGTTTCCTCAGACCAGAGAATCTTATTTTTCATGGTATGAGAGTCCTTTAGGTGCCTTTTGGCAAACTCCAAGCAGGCTGTCATGTGCCTTTTATTGAAGAGTGGCTTCCGTTTGGCCACTCTACCATAAAGGTCTGATTGGTGGAGTGTTGCAGAGATGTTTTTTTTGTCTGGAAGGTTCTCCCATCTCCACAGAGGGACTCTGGAGCTCTCTCAGAGTGATCGGGTTCTTTGTCACTTCCCTGACCAAGGCCCTTCTCCCCCGATTGCTCAGTTTGACCAGGCGGTAAGAGTCTTGGTGGTTTCAAACTTCATCCATTTATGAATGATGGAGGCCTCTGTGTTAATGTGGACCTTCAATGCTACAGACATTTTTTGATACCCTTCCCCAGATTTGTGCCTCGACACAATCCTGTCTCTGAGGACAATTCCTTCGACCTCATGGCTTGGTTTTCGCCCTGACATCTGCGGGACCTTATATAGACAGGTGTGTGCCCTTCCAAATCATGTCCAATCAATTACATTTAACACAGGTGGACTCCAATCAAGTTGTAGAAACATCTCAAGGATTATCAATAGAAACAGGATGCGCCTGAGCTCAATTTCGAGGCTCAGAGCAAATGGTCTGAATACTTTTACTTTTTAATACATTTTTAAAAATGTCTAAAAACCTTTTTTTCACTTTGTCATTATGGGGAATTGTGTGAAGATTGATGAGGGAAAAAAATATTTCATCAATTTTAGAATAAGGCTGTAACGTAAGAAAATATGGAAAATGGAAGGGGTCTGAATACTTTCCAAATGCACTGCATGTTTCACAATTTTGAACATCACAGTACCGCAGGGCACAGTAAAGTAAAGTAAAGTACAGTAAAGCACAGTAGAACACATAAGAGTATGGTACAGTACAATATGGTACGTACAGGACAGTAGGGTTTTATTCAGTAGAGTACAGTACATTACAGTATAGTTTAATTTATTAGAGTGGAGTACAGTAAAGTACAGTACAGCAGAGAACAGTATAGTTCATTTCAGTAGCGTACAGTACTGTATTGTACATTACAGTACAGTAGAGTTTAATTCAGTAGAGTACATTAGATTACAGTACAATAGAGTACAGTATAGTTTAATTCAGTAGAGTAGAGTACCGTACAGTTTAGTTAAGTACGCTATACTTTGTTTCTTTACTTTACTGTGCTCTAGTGTGCTGTATTGTATTGTACTATACTCTACGTTTCTTTTCTGTACTGTGTACTATAATGTACTGTACTCTGCTGTGATCTTCTGTGCTGTACTGTGAAGTCCAAATTTGTGAAACATGTCGTGTCTCGACATTACAGTTCATGCAGTTTATGTATTCTGATTATGGAATTCCGAACACATCATGCATCTACACCTACATTTGAATGTGTCTACTGTGTCCACATTGTGTCCAGATTCCTTTCCCCTGCGATATATTCAAATATCAGTATGAATTCTTAAAATGGTAGAAGAGGCTAAATCTGATAATATCACAACAACAACTTGATGGCAGTAGCTACCGTAGCTAAATAGCCGGTTAACCTCTAACTAGCCCGCAAGCTAGCTAGCAAAGTGAAAGGGATTGCAAACAGGTTAGCATAACTCTAGCCAAACATTTTGTTCCTAATAAGCTAGCCAGCTAGCATTTATGAAGCCAGCAAACACATTCCTCAAACACTAGGAACGTATTTCCTCCAATGTTTAAGGGATAAAAGATGCCTTTCGCTCCCAAAACACACGTTTTCTGGAGATTTGTGGGCAGAGTTCTGATGATGCAGCCCACTGTATGTGAAATCAGCACACAATGTGTCACTGACCACCTCCTGAAGTGGCCAGCCAGATCTGAACAAAATCCAACCACATTGCGACTTTCGTGCATCTAGACCTGTCTTTTCAATGCAATCTTTGTACTGTAATAGAAGAAGTTGAATGTAAGTGTCAAGTGCAGACACAGCCATGGATGTTTATGATTGGTTCTGAACCAATTATAGACGTCTATGTTTAAGCTAAATCAAGGTCAGTTCGGACCAAATCTGAACATCTGTATTTTTGGGCCAAATACAGTTGAAGTCGGAAGTTTACATACACATAGGTTGGAGTCATTAAAACTCATTTTTCAACCACTCCACACATTTCTTGTTAACAAACTATAGTTTTGACAAGTCGGTTAGGACATCTACTTTATGCATGACAAAATTATTTTTTACAACAATTGTTTACTGACAGATTATTTCACTATTTTATTTCGGAATTCACTGTATCACAATTCCAGTGGATCAGAAGTTTACATACACTTTGTAAGTCGCTCTGGATAAGAGCGTCTGCTAAATGACTTAAATGTAAATGTAAATGACTGTGCCTTTAAACAGCTTGGGAAATTCCAGAAAATGATGTCATGGCTTTAGTAGTTTCTGAAAGGCTAATTGACATAATTTGAGTCCATTGGAGGTGTACCTGTGGATGTATTTCAAGACCTACCTTCAAACACAGTGCCTCTTTGCTTGACATCATGGGAACATCTAAAGAAATCAGCCAAGACTTCTGAACAAAAAATTGTAGACCACAAGTCTGGTTCATCCTTGGGAGCAATTTCCAAACACGTGAAGGTACCACGTTCATCTGTACAAACAATAGTATGCAAGTATAAACACCATGGGACCACGCAGCCATCATACAGCTCAGGAAGGAGATGCGTTCTGTCTCCTAAAGATGAACGTACTTTGGTTCAAAAAAGTGCAAATCAATCCCAGAACAACAGCAAATGACCTTGTGAGATGCTGGAGGAAACAGGTACTGTCATGTTTTGTCATTTATTATCTTGTCTTGTCCCTGTGCTTCCCATTCTATTCGTTTCCCTCTGCTGGTCTTATTAGGTTCTTTCCCTCTTTCTATCCCTCTCTCTCCCCCTCCCTCTCTCACTCTCTCGCTCTCTCTTCTCTCTATCGTTCCGTTCCTGCTCCCAGCTGTTCCTATTCCCCTAATCAATCATTTAGTCTTCCCACACCTGTTCCCGATCCTTTCCCCTGATTAGAGTCCCTATTTCTTCCTTTGTGTTCCGTTCCTGTCCTGTCGGTTCCTTGTCTAGAATTCACCGTGCTGTGTTTGTGTATCGCCCTGTCGTGTCGTGTTTTCCTCAGATGCTGCGTGGTGAGCAGGTGTCTGAGTCTGTCTGGTTCAAGTGCCTTCCCGAGGCAACCTGCTGTTCACCTGCTGTTCAAGATCGAGTCTCCAGTTTGTCCTCGTCATTTCGAGTAAAAGTTGTGTTTTTTGTTTGTATTTACTTTACTGGATTAAAGACTCTGTTTTCGCCAAGTCGCTTTTGGGTCCTCTTTCACCAGCATGACAGAAGGAACCGACCAAGGAATGGACCCAGCGACTTCAGACGCTCGTTACACTGCCGTCGAGATCCAAGGAGCCATGCTCGGCAGACACGAGCAGGAATTGTCTGCTGCTCGCCATGCCGTGGAGAACCTGGCCGCTCAGGTTTCCGACCTCTCTGGACAGTTCCAGAGTCTACGTCTCGTGCCACCTGTTACTTCCTGGCCTGCCGAGCCTCCAGAACCTAGGGTTAATAACCCACCTTGCTACTCCGGGCAGCCCACTGAGTGCCGCTCCTTTCTCACGCAGTGTGAGATTGTGTTCTCTCTCCAACCCAACACATACTCTAGAGAGAGAGCTCGGGTTGCTTACGTCATTTCACTCCTTACTGGCCGGGCTCGAGAATGGGGCACAGCTATCTGGGAGGCAAGGGCTGATTGCTCTAACAAGTTCCAGAACTTTAAAGAGGAGATGATTCGGGTTTTTGACCGTTCAGTTTTTGGTAGGGAGGCTTCTAGGGCCCTGGCTTCCTTATGCCAAGGTGAACGGTCCATAACGGATTATTCTATTGAGTTTCGCACTCTTGCTGCCTCTAGTGAGTGGAACGAGCCGGCGCTGCTCGCTCGTTTTCTGGAGGGACTCCACGCAGTGGTTAAGGATGAGATTCTCTCCCGGGAGGTTCCTTCAGATGTGGACTCTTTGATTGCTCTCGCCATCCGCATAGAACGACGGGTAGATCTTCGTCACCGGGCTCGTGGAAGAGAGCTCGCATCAACGGTGTTTCCCTGCTCCGCATCGCAACCATCTCCCTCCTCTGGCTCAGAGACTGAGCCCATGCAGCTGGGAGGGATTCGCATCTCGACTAAGGAGAGGGAACGGAGGATCACCAACCGCCTGTGCCTCTATTGCGGAGTTGCTGGACATTTTGTTAATTCATGTCCAGTAAAAGCCAGAGCTCATCTGTAAGCGGAGGGCTACAGGTGAGCGCAACTACTCAAGTCTCTCCATCAAAATCCTGTACTACTTTGTCGGTCCATCTACGCTGGACCGGTTCGGTGCTACATGTAGTGCCTTGATAGACTCTGGGGCTGAGGGTTGTTTCATGGACGAAGCATGGGTTCGGAAACATGACATTCCTTTCAGAGAGTTAGAGAAGCCTACGCCCATGTTCGCCTTAGATGGTAGTCATCTTCCCAGTATCAGATTTGAGACACTACCTTTAACCCTCACAGTATCTGGTAACCACAGTGAGACTATTTCTTTTTTGATTTTCCGTTCACCGTTTACACCTGTTGTTTTGGGTCATCCCTGGCTAGTATGTCATAATCCTTCTATTAATTGGTCTAGTAATTCTATCCTATCCTGGAACGTTTCTTGTCATGTGAAGTGTTTAATGTCTGCCATCCCTCCCGTTTCTTCTGTCCCTACTTCTCAGGAGGAACCTGGCGATTTGACAGGAGTGCCGGAGGAATATCATGATCTGCGCACGGTCTTCAGTCGGTCCCGAGCCAACTCCCTTCCTCCTCACCGGTCGTATGATTGTAGTATTGATCTCCTTCCGGGGACCACTCCTCCTCGGGGTAGACTATACTCTCTGTCGGCTCCCGAACGTAAGGCTCTCGAGGATTATTTGTCTGTGTCTCTTGACGCCGGTACCATAGTGCCTTCTTCCTCTCCGGCCGGGGCGGGGTTCTTTTTGTTAAGAAGAAGGACGGTACTCTGCGCCCCTGCGTGGATTATCGAGGGCTGAATGACATAACGGTTAAGAATCGTTATCCGCTTCCCCTTATGTCATCAGCCTTCGAGATTCTGCAGGGAGCCAGGTGCTTTACTAAGTTGGACCTTCGTAACGCTTACCATCTCGTGCGCATCAGAGAGGGGGACGAGTGGAAAACGGCGTTTAACACTCCGTTAGGGCATTTTGAGTACCGGCTTCTGCCGTTCGGTCTCGCCAATGCGCCAGCTGTTTTTCAGGCATTAGTTAATGATGTTCTGAGAGACATGCTGAACATCTTTGTTTTTGTCTATCTTGACGATATCCTGATTTTTTCTCCGTCACTCGAGATTCATGTTCAGCACGTTCGACGTGTTCTACAGCGCCTTTTAGAGAATTGTCTCTACGTAAAGGCTGAGAAGTGCTCTTTTCATGTCTCCTCCGTTACTTTTCTCGGTTCCGTTATTTCCGCTGAAGGCATTCAGATGGATTCCGCTAAGGTCCAAGCTGTCAGTGATTGGCCCGTTCCAAGGTCACGTGTCGAGTTGCAGCGCTTTTTAGGTTTCGCTAATTTCTATCGGCGTTTCATTCGTAATTTCGGTCAAGTTGCTGCCCCTCTCACAGCTCTTACTTCTGTCAAGACGTGTTTTAAGTGGTCCGGTTCCGCCCAGGGAGCTTTTGATCTTCTAAAAGAACGTTTTACGTCCGCTCCTATCCTCGTTACTCCTGACGTCACTAGACAATTCATTGTCGAGGTTGACGCTTCAGAGGTAGGCGTGGGAGCCATTCTATCCCAGCGCTTCCAGTCTGACGATAAGGTTCATCCTTGCGCTTATTTTGCTCATCGCCTGTCGCCATCTGAGCGCAACTATGATGTGGGTAACCGTGAACTGCTCGCCATCCGCTTAGCCCTAGGCGAATGGCGACAGTGGTTGGAGGGGGCGACCGTTCCTTTTGTCGTTTGGACAGACCATAAGAACCTTGAGTACATCCGTTCTGCCAAACGACTTAATGCCCGTCAAGCTCGTTGGGCGTTGTTTTTCGCTCGTTTCGAGTTTGTGATTTCTTACCGTCCGGGTAGCAAGAACACCAAGCCTGATGCCTTATCCCGTCTGTTTAGTTCTTCTGTGGCTTCTACTGATCCCGAGGGGATTCTTCCTTATGGGCGTGTTGTCGGGTTAACAGTCTGGGGAATTGAAAGACAGGTTAAGCAAGCACTCACGCACACTGCGTCGCCGCGCGCTTGTCCTAGTAACCTCCTTTTCGTTCCTGTTTCCACTCGTCTGGCTGTTCTTCAGTGGGCTCACTCTGCCAAGTTAGCTGGTCATCCCGGTGTTCGAGGCACTCTTGCGTCTATTCGCCAGCGCTTTTGGTGGCCGACTCAGGAGCGTGACACGCGCCGTTTCGTGGCTGCTTGTTCGGACTGCGCGCAGACTAAGTCGGGTAACTCTCCTCCTGCCGGTCGTCTCAGACCGCTCCCCATTCCTTCTCGACCATGGTCTCACATCGCCCTAGACTTCATTACCGGTCTGCCTTTGTCTGCGGGGAAGACTGTGATTCTTACGGTTGTCGATAGGTTCTCTAAGGCGGCACATTTCATTCCCCTCGCTAAACTTCCTTCCGCTAAGGAGACGGCACAAATCATTATCGAGAATGTATTCAGAATTCATGGCCTCCCGTTAGACGCCGTTTCAGACAGAGGCCCGCAATTCACGTCACAGTTTTGGAGGGAGTTCTGTCGTTTGATTGGTGCGTCCGTCAGTCTCTCTTCCGGGTTTCATCCCCAGTCTAACGGTCAAGCAGAGAGGGCCAATCAGACGATTGGTCGCATACTACGCAGCCTTTCTTTCAGAAACCCTGCGTCTTGGGCAGAACAGCTCCCCTGGGCAGAATACGCTCACAATTCGCTTCCTTCGTCTGCTACCGGGTTATCTCCGTTTCAGAGTAGTCTGGGTTACCAGCCTCCTCTGTTCTCATCCCAGCTTGCCGAGTCCAGCGTTCCCTCCGCTCAAGCGTTTGTCCAACGTTGTGAGCGCACCTGGAGGAGGGTGAGGTCTGCACTTTGCCGTTACAGGGCACAGACTGTGAGAGCCGCCAATAAACGCAGGATTAAGAGTCCAAGGTATTGTTGCGGCCAGAGAGTGTGGCTTTCCACTCGCAACCTTCCTCTTACGACAGCTTCTCGTAAGTTGACTCCGCGGTTCATTGGTCCGTTCCGTGTCTCCCAGGTCGTCAATCCTGTCGCTGTGCGACTGCTTCTTCCGCGACATCTTCGTCGCGTCCATCCTGTCTTCCATGTCTCCTGTGTCAAGCCCTTTCTTCGCACCCCCCTTCGTCTTCCCTCCCCCCCTCCCGTCCTTGTCGAGAGCGCACCTATTTACAAGGTACATAAGATCATGGACATGCGTTCTCGGGGACGGGGTCACCAATACTTAGTGGATTGGGAGGGTTACGGTCCTGAGGAGAGGAGTTGGGTTCCGTCTCGGGACGTGCTGGACCGTTCACTCATTGATGATTTCCTCCGTTGCCGCCAGGATTCCTCCTCGAGTGCGCCAGGAGGCGCTCGGTGAGTGGGGGGGGTACTGTCATGTTTTGTCATTTATTATCTTGTCTTGTCCCTGTGCTTCCCATTCTATTCGTTTCCCTCTGCTGGTCTTATTAGGTTCTTTCCCTCTTTCTATCCCTCTCTCTCCCCCTCCCTCTCTCACTCTCTCGCTCTCTCTTCTCTCTATCGTTCCGTTCCTGCTCCCAGCTGTTCCTATTCCCCTAATCAATCATTTAGTCTTCCCACACCTGTTCCCGATCCTTTCCCCTGATTAGAGTCCCTATTTCTTCCTTTGTGTTCCGTTCCTGTCCTGTCGGTTCCTTGTCTAGAATTCACCGTGCTGTGTTTGTGTATCGCCCTGTCGTGTCGTGTTTTCCTCAGATGCTGCGTGGTGAGCAGGTGTCTGAGTCTGTCTGGTTCAAGTGCCTTCCCGAGGCAACCTGCTGTTCACCTGCTGTTCAAGATCGAGTCTCCAGTTTGTCCTCGTCATTTCGAGTAAAAGTTGTGTTTTTTGTTTGTATTTACTTTACTGGATTAAAGACTCTGTTTTCGCCAAGTCGCTTTTGGGTCCTCTTTCACCAGCATGACAGGTACAAACACATCTACATCCACAGTAAAACGAGTCCTATATCGATGTAGCGGTCTTTACCACAGGAGAACCAAGAAATGAAGAGCGACACCACAGCTCTTTTTGTCTTTTATGTCGATCTGCAAATGTATTGTGAAAAGACAGGACAGGAACACATCAGTCTCCAATGCACCATCTGACAAGTTGTTCGTTCTCGCTCAGGGTTTTCTCGGACTCACACAATCACATTCATACATAAAGCCATTAATGTATAGTATAAAATAATAACCAGTCCTTAATACAAAGAATGTATTATCTTAATTACTAGACAATAGAACCATACCTAGAATAGTATTGTGAAAAGACAGGACAGGAGCATGAAGAAAGGTAAAACTCATATCCTGTCTCACATCCCCAACATATTGCTAGGTGCTTTCAGTGTTGACAGGACCAAAATACAACAACTCATGTACAAAATCACTGCAACACAAACAAGTTACAACGTGAAATCACCTCTATCATCTCTATCCCATTCAGACCTTAGAGGGCCAAAACTACATTTCCCATAATGCAACGCCAGCACCAGTCAGCAGCTTAGCTTACCGTCTGGTTCACAGAAAGGCATGCTAGCTAGCAACAGCAACAATTTTTTTAGCACTCTGTAAACTATATTAATAACTACAATAAAACTCGTCTCACATATCTACAGCATTAATCTCGGGATGTTTTATTTATTTCACATTATGGACTTCTACAAAATGAGTAATCTGCAACACATGCCTTTCTCTCAGTGTTTTCTCGGACTGAGGAGAATGGGAGCTACGGGTAGTAGCTAGTAGGTGACGCAAGCACCCAGATGAAATAAAATACATTTAAACAAAACCTGAAGAGGTTAACATCATTCAGCTACTGTAGCTGCCTACCTAACGTCAACAGGCAGCACCAGTAGCGCAGCAATTAAAAATAGACACTAAAAGTAAAGTTCCTGGCAATCATAGCGATCTGACGACCCACTTCTGTCTGAACTTGGAATATTCCTCTTCGCGGGTTTGGTCCACTGACCTCTTGATTGTTCTGTGTTGTGTACTATTCTAATAATTTGAGGTTTTCATTTTACATTACATTTAAGTCATTTAGCAGACGCTCTTATCCAGAGCGACTTACAAATTGGTGCATTCACCTTATGACATCCAGTGGAACAACCACTTTACAATAGTGCATCTAAATATTTTAAGGGGGGGTGAGAAGGATTACTTTATCCTATCCTAGGTATTCCTTAAAGAGGTGGGGTTTCAAGTGTCTCCGGAAGGTGGTGATTGACTCCGCTGTCCTGGCGTCGTGAGGGAGTTTGTTCCACCATTGGGGAGCCAGAGCAGCGAACAGTTTTGACTGAGCTGAGCGGGAACTGTACTTCCTCAGTGGTAGGGAGGCGAGCAGGCCAGAGGTGGATGAACGCAGTGCCCTTATTTGGGTGTAGGGCCTGATCAGAGCCTGGAGGTACTGAGGTGCCGTTCCCCTCACAGCTCCGTAGGCAAGCACCATGGTCTTTTAGCGGATGCGAGCTTCAACTGGAAGCCAGTGGAGAGAGCGGAGGAGCGGGGTGACGTGAGAGAACTTGGGAAGGTTGAACACTAGACGGGCTGCGGCGTTCTGGATGAGTTGTAGGGGTTTAATGGCACAGGCAGGGAGCCCAGCCAAGGTTTGATGGAATAACCTTTTTACTCTCCTACATCGACATAACCTGAAAGGCCGCTCAGCAAGGAAGAAGCCACTGCTACAAAACCGCCATAAAAATGCCAGACTACAGTTTGCAACTGCAATGGGGACAAAGATTGTACTTTTGGGAGAAATGTCCTCTGGTCTGATGACACAAAATTAGAACTGTTTGGCCATAATAACTATCGTTATGTTTGGAGGAAAAAGGGTGACGCTTACAAGCCGAAGAACACCATCCCAACCATGAAGCACGGGGATGGCAGCATCATGTTGTGGGGGACTGGTGCACTTCACAAAATAGATGGCATCATGAGGATGTAAATTTATGTGGCTATATTGAAGCATAATCTCAAGACATCAGTCAGGAAGTTAAAGCTTGGTCGCAAATGGGTCTTCCAAATGGACAATAACCCCAAGCATACTTCCAAAGTTGTGGCAAAATGGCTTAAGGACGACAAAGTCAAGGTATTGGAGTGGCCATCACGAAGCCCTGACCTCAATCCCATAGAGAATTTGTGGGCAGAACTGAAAAAACGTGTGCGAGCAAGGAGGCTTACAAACCTGACTCAGTTACACCAGCTCTATCAGGAGGAATGGGCCACAATTCACCCAACTTATTGTGAGAAGCTTGTGGAAGGCTACCTGAAATGTTTGACCCAAGTTAAACAATTTAAAGGCAATGCTACAAAATACTAATTGAGTGTATGTTAACTTCTGACCCACTGGAAAAGCTGAATTAAATCATCCTCGCTACTATTATTTTGGCATTTCACATTCTTAAAATAAAGTGGTGATACTAACTGACCTAATACAGGGAATTTTTACTCTGATTAAAATTGTGGCTAAGGCGTATGTAAACTTCCAACTTCAACTGTACAGTTCGAAACGGACCTCATTGGATGTATAGGATTGGTTCAGATTTGGTTTGGACTGGAACAAAAATCTATGTCAGTGGATTTTGAAATCAAGACCAGTCCGGACCATACCAAAAACAAAAACAAAATGTGGAACAAAAATGATGGCAAATGCTTATTGGGTAAGCACTACTTGTCCTCTTCCAATCCTTGCAAAACAGAGAAGAGCGAAAAAAAGTAAACCCAATCTTGTTTTTCCTTGTTCACACACACACAATCCATTTCTGGGTCAGTCTGTGTTCGTTTGTTATAAAGATCCATGCTGCCCTCCAGTGGCAATGGATGCTAAAATAACACTTTTTGAGGAAGTTCAAGAAACACCATCCTCAGACATTCACTACATATTTAGTTGCCCATAAAGGCATGGCAGATTAAAATATTGTGTATATAGAGTCTTCATATTGTGGAAAATGCTTACTTCCTAACTAAAATGCTTACTTCCTGCATTCTGACCCATTAAGTCTTCCAAGTCTGCGCATGTTCCGAGGCATTTAAACGTGTTAACCCTCTTAAGGCTGCCGGCCCAAACGGTATCCCTAAACGCATCCTCTGAGCAAGCGCAGACCAGCTGGCTGGTGTGTTTATGGACATATTCAATCTCTCCTTATCCCAGTCTGCTGTCCCCACATGCTTCAAGATGGCCACCATTGTCCCTGTTCCCAAGAATGCAAAGGTAACAGAACTAAATGAAGATTGACCCGTAGCACTCACTTCTGTCATCATGAAGTGCTTTGAGAAACTAGTCAAGAATCCTATCACCTCCACCTTACCTGTCACCCTAGATCCACTCCAATTTGCTTACCTCCCCAATACATCTGAGCATAGGCCTGCAGTCTGTTATTCGTGTTCGGCCCATCTATGCCATGCCTTCAACACGCAGCCTCCATTTGGTGTGTTTGGGCCCCTATTAATCCATGGGTCTCTTTGAGATTAAAAACAAGTTTGATTTATCACTCACCACTTGCAAAAATTACATGTTTTTTACAGCCCTGTTTTTATTGGTCCCCGTTGTGTCTGTAATTCAGAGGGAAGGAGATCGTTAACGAGTTAAACAGCACATTTAATGTTCTGAGGCAATATGGCTGAGTGTTCTAGCTCTATATACTAGCTCTGGTCCAGGGTGTTACCGTTGAAAAGGCTCAGCATCAGCAAGCCACACTTGCTGATAGACATCCGGCCGGACTTGATTTAGCCCAAACATAGACGTCTATAATTGGTTCAGATTTGGTCCAGACTGAACCAAATCTGAACCAGTCACAGACATCTATGTTTCACAGTACAGTAGAGCACATAAATATTTTACCTTTCATTCAGCACCTAAAATGCACCTGATGTCAATGTCTGGAAAAGACGCCTAAAAGACATATTTTCAATGTAATTTTGCTTACTGGGATAGGCCTATTTCATTCATATAGAAAGGGGAATGCTTGGAAGTAGTCTCTTTTCAGAATTTTCTGGTTCACTGATTCACTCTGTCCCAAATGTCACCCTATTCCCTTTAGTGCACTGCTTTTGAGCAGGGTCTACTGTATGAGTAGAATAGAGTGTCATGTGGTATGCAGCAGCAGGACACAGTGTTAACAAGGATGGTCCCACAACCCGCCTGGTGCCTTCATGTCTGGTTATGGCGTGTAAACCCAACACTCTGGATGCATTAATATTACCAGTCTTTTTGGTTGTTAACCAACCCACATAAAACATAATGGCCATATGACACGCATACTTGATATAAACACGCAGACTTGAGGCTTCTGCTGATATCCATCAGTACTGTTAGTTGACTCATTCTAATCTTACACTTCACGTATTTTTTAAAATCTCCCATCAACCCAGTCTCTCATTAATGATGCACTATATGTACAAATTAGCACAACGTTTTTATGTACTAATAACACAGACTCTTGGCGCATCGAACTCCAATGCCACGACCATTCTGAATCTCCCATCATTATTGTTGCAACAGTGTGCTAATCAAAACTACAATTCCCACAATGCACTGCAGCAACCGGAACCAGGAAAAACATCTAGTTAGTTACACGTGCGCCTCTTCATCGGCTTCAAACAAACGTATCATACCAAAAGCTTCAGGTAAATGCAACTTGCAATAAACATTTGATCTAACATTGTCACTTAGTGTCGGTAAATTTGGCATGTACATGCATTACATAGTGATAATGCAATATCTTTGAAACGCATTCTCGCAACCTAGCTAGCTAACGGGTAATTAAGGTCTCATCATCAAATTAGTCTACACCGACTAATGCTGCGTTCAAAACAACTATGAAATCTCCGACTTCCGAGCGTTCATGACAACTGGGAAATCGGAAAAAACGAGAGACGAGTGGGGGAAACCTTTTGAACGGCCGACTTTCCGACCTGAAGATTACTGAGTCAAAATTGTATGTCGTATTTTTCCGAGTTGTCTTGAACGCACCAATAACATCGGTATAGACATTTTTTAAATAATTTAACCAAGACATACCCCAACTTGTTTTCAATGGGAAGAAATTAGTCAGTGGGCTGAACCGGAGTAGGCTCCTATTGGCGCATTTTTCCGTTAGAGAACACCTACGATGTGAAGTGTATGTGTGCAATAACACAATTCGTCTTTGCGCTCATTTTAAATAACGCGATTTTAAAACGTTTACAAAGGTATAGCGTTTACAAAACTTAGTCCACTCTGTTCATAGCATATTTTAGTTTTGGGGACAGAAAACTGTATTGAGATCAAATGTTTAATCGATGGTAGTGAGTGGAAACGCCAAGCGGTGAAATATGTCTCATTGTTCTATTTGTGGTATAGAGCTCACCAGCTTGTAGTCCTAATTACTTCTGGGTTCTTCATCCCTATGGGAAAAATGTAATTAAATTGTGGCGTGTTGTTTATATTTTTGTTCAGTGTAGGTTATGCCCCACAGCTACTTAAATAGGTCTATGAACCACAGCATCGTGCTTTGCAGTTTATGAAAGTGAAAGTTGTTTATGAGTGTATAATGGTCATCAGGCATCGTAAATGGCACCCAGAAAATGTACTTTTCTTAGCCTAATCCTTTTGTTGTTCCACACTTTCACATGGCTGCAGGCGTTTGGTGCAGTTAAAAACACTGCTTGTTAAAAATGTCGAACATATGTGAAAATACTGTCGTGAATTTTTAACAGCTTCATGAAATGTTACAAACTTCTGTTGAACCCAGTCATTGGTGTGTTCCCTAAAAAACATTTATGCCAATGGCCAGTGGTCTCAGAATTATGGCGCTGTTTGGGTTTATTTAGTGCAGTTGTTATTTATTCCTATGACCGTCCAATAACCCCTTTACCTCTACCCATTTTCTGAAGTCTATCCTGTCTCAGAGTTCCAGCACTTTGTATCAACCTTAGGATGACAAGCACTTACCTAATAGTTCTGTGTCCATCTCTGTACAGCTTCTAGTCGAGCACATCGCTGTCCCCTGCCTGACATCCTGTGTGTGTAAGTCAGTGGGCCAGATGTCCTTTCCCACCCCGTTGTACTCCCATGCGGGCCGCGGGCCTTTCACTGACGTGTATGAGCCAGCCGAGGACTCCTTCCTCTTGATAGATGCCCTTGAGCAGGATGCTGACAGACTGAAGAAAATTAGGTGAGCAGCTTGTCACAATACCTGGGTTGTGTTTATTAGTGCTTACATAGCAAAACATTTTGCAACAAAAACGAGAGTTTCTTATTGGACTGGTAGTTCAGGTAGTCCCGTCCCGTTTTGATCCGTTTGGTATCTAGTGAAAATGACCCGTGGTTGTGTTCATTAGGCACCAAACAGAAGAAAACAGACTGAAATGAGAGGAGCTCCCTGGACTGGTCCAATAAGAATTTTCGCTTTCTGTTGCCAAACTTCTTTAAAGGGTTTCTGTTGCGTGCCCTAATGAACACCACCCTGATACCTGCTACTGGTCAACAATATAGTTACTGACCTTTGACCCTCTTCTCCAGCCCCTCTGTGTGTCTAGAGGTGGGCAGTGGCTCTGGGGTGGTGTCCGCCTTTCTGGCATCCGTGATCGGACCTACAGCTCTATACCTGTGAGTAGGGGTGTGTGAGAGAGAGAGACTGACTGTCTGTGTTTGTTAGGATGTGCTTTAGTAACATGCTTATATCTGTGTTTAGGACGTTTTGTAAAAATAACTGTCTAGAGGGCTTGTGACTCGTATGTGTGTTTTAACGGATGTGTTTGACTTGTGTGTGTGTCCTCCCCAGTTGTACCGACGTGAACCCCACAGCAGCCCAATGCACTCTGGAGACGTCTCGCTGTAACGCCGTCAGTCTGCAGCCTATCATCACTGACTTGGTGAGACACACACACGAGGGATGTGCATCTTTCTCTTTCAAGATTTTTCGACACGTTGCTAGATACATGGGATACGATACAGGAATGATACGTTTTGGTTTGAATCCATTCACCCTAACAATGGGAGTCGTTGTCCTCAAAGCGGCATGGCGGGCTGTCTAGCTCCCGCCTATCCTTTCTTTGGATTGGTGGATGCATCTCCTTATTGTAATCAGTTTTTGAATATTCGATGAGGGTTGTTGAAGTCAACCATCTGTATTCAATGGAGAGAGAGATGCTATGAATTCATGTCATGAATATGCATAGCCATCTTGAGACAACTCCGATATAAAGTGTTCTAAAAAGTATTCTTTCTCAAAGTTTCCAGGATTTCACGCGACCTACTTATTGTCAATACACTCGTAACAACTTAAGCATTGCGAAACTTCGATTCGATCAAAATAAGCCATATATTTTTGGGTTGACCAAATATGACATGCATTGACCCCCATACAAAAACTCTGTGCATGGTGGGTGAAACAACGAAAAAACACCACCTGTTGGAGGGAGACAGATTTTCCTCTGAGTTGGACCTCTTCATCTCCGATGTCGTTGCCTGAGCTGAGCCATAAGGGAAACTGGACATCTACCACCCCACTGTCAGACAAAGGGGGGGCAAGGTTAGCTTTTTCTGTTTTTGTTTCAACTGCTAGGGAAGGGAAGACAATGTTCCTACAAGTCAGACTCAATCTCACGGGCACAGACATGACTCTAGTCATGTAACCACAGTAACCTCATAGCCCTTAATGGGGCAGGTGAAAATTAGTCTCATCTGTGATGTTTTGGTTTAAAGACTCGGGTCACAAAAAATGCAATGAAATTAAACAATATACCACATTACTTCTAGTAAAACATTTGTTTTTAGAAACATTACAAAGCAGGCTCATCAGTGTAATTTGTCAGCAAATTTTTACTTGATTTTGGTTGGTAAAAAAAATCGAAGAGTGACTGTCACAGTTGCTGATGGACCAACGTGTATATTTTAGGCCCTGGGCCTACTGCTGCTGACGATGTTGAGTCTCATAGCAAAGGGTCTGAATACTTATGAAACTAAAGTATGTTACAAATGAGCAAAAATGTCTAAACCTGTTTTTCCCTTTGTCATTATGGGGTATTGTGTGTAGATTGACGAAAACATTTTATTTAATCCATTTTAGAATAATGTTGTAATGTAACAAAATGTGGCAAAGGGGAAGTGGTCTGGACTGTACACTGATTGTTAAAAGCAAAACTATCTATAAACTATTGCTGATGGTGGACCTGAACAATGAAAAATAAAATATCATGTAGCCTAAGCAGAAGGTAGGCTATATGTCCAGATGAGTCGTGTCTCGGGCGGTTGCTTAGGCTACTTTATTCTGGTAAAACAATTTTTGAACAGCGCATTTGATAACCAATGTAATTTGCTTTATTATTGTTGTCACTCAACTAATAAAGCCTGATATTGCGCAAGCTATTTTCCAAACATTAGAATGCTATAGGTGATGCGCAGCCTACCTCTCGTTGGACAGCGCGTGAAGCAGCACACAATGTTCAGTTTGACTAGGCTACTCTTATTGCCTGTTGTTCGCCATGCAAAAATGACTTGAGGATCAATAACTGTTCCCACAGTTACATGCTTTGTTCCACACTGAAGGAGAGGACAAGAGGTGTTTTCAGGAGGTAAAAATAAAGTAATATGAGCAAAGAAACAAGTTAACCTGCGATTCATACCGTTTGAATCTATATTCTGACCGATGCATGCTACATTTGGAACAGTTTGGGGTCCCGCAGACCGATGCACTCTCAATCTTAAACATTTGATCCAGGCACAAACAGGTCTGATGAGAAAGACCCACACACTTCCTCTCCATTTGTTCACCCCAACCTTACATCTGTCCTTCTCCGTTTTAGGTGGACTCTCTCTTGCCAAGGTTGTGTGGAAAAGTGGACGTTCTTTTATTCAACCCTCCTTATGTCGTCACACCATCAGAAGAGGTAGAAAACTAAACTAGTGTTTGGTTGTTCTCCATACCACAGTGACGGAATTGTGTTTTATAGTGTGCATGTATGTTTTTGTCAGGTGGGTAGCCATGGCATCGAGGCAGCCTGGGCTGGTGGGAGGTGGGGCCGAGAGGTGATGGACAGGTTCTTCCCGCTGCTTCCAAAGCTACTGTCCAATCAGGGGTTGTTTTACCTGGTCACTGTGGCAGAGAACAATCCAGGTGAGCCTCCCACTTCCATTCTCTTTTGACTTCTTGGTTTATATTTACTCAGTCTACATTGATAAATTACATACGGCCTGATGTTATTTGGCACTGATGCATTTTTTACTATCTTTGTGAAAAGAGCAGTCTACCCTGTATAGCTTGTTTAGGTCCAGGGTTAGAATACCACTCCTTGGAATGTTTTGCCATTTGTGCAGAATGAGTGAGTGACACTGACTGAAGAATGTAGGTGGGATCATTAACATTTAATTACCACAACCCTGGTCTTTGCAACAACAAAAAAGACAGTTCCTCCCTGATTCAGTTTGTTTCCTTCCATTTGATACCTAATGAACACTACCCTACTGTAACCCCTTTCTTCCACCAGAGGAGATCACAATTCTGCTGAGGACGTTTGGCCTGCAAGGAGCGCCTTGTCTGTCCCGACGAACTGGGCCAGAGAGCCTGTCTGTTCTGCGCTTCCACAGAACAACGTGATCCTCCCTGACCCACAGAGGAGACCATGAACCTGCTGCTCCGACCACAGCGGTTTCAGCTTCATCTCAACAACCATGAGTGATCATCTGAACTTTAACATAAATTGAGTGAAAGCCACCGTGGGTTCATGGGAGCATTGGTCAAATAAGTGACCATGTCTCAAGACTTTAACCCAATGCACTATACAAAGGCAAACAGGTTGTCCATGCTAATGAGTGTTCAAGTCTCCTTGAACTGGTTTGTATTGGGAGAGGATCCAGTCAGTGTCAGTATTGAAGACATGTTGTATAGGTAGAATTGACATGCAGACTAGACCGGGCACGCGCATGTTGATTTTATTCATCCCCACCAGACCCCATAAGGAGACACAGGTTAAAAATATCTAAACGAACTCTGAACCAACTATATTTATTTGGGGACAGGTTGAAACATTCATGGACATTTAGCTACCTTGCTATTGCTAGCTGATTTGTCCTGGGATGAGATTAAACATTGGGTTGTTATTTTACCTGAAAAGCACACGGTCCTTCTTTCCCCCTGGATCTCAGTAGAACTCTGACCCATTGAGTCACACACAATTGTGTGTTCTCTACACTATTAATCCAGATAAAAGGGGAAACCTAGTTAGTTAAGTAAGTAAGTTAAGTTTGTGGATATGAAAGTTGTAAGTAAAAAGTTGTTGAAAATAGATAATAATAATAATAATATATGCCATTTAGCAGACGCTTTTATCCAAAGCGACTTACAGTCATGTGTGCATACATTCTACGTATGGGTGGTCCCGGGGATCGAACCCACTACCCTGGCGTTACAAGCGCCATGCTCTACCAACTGAGCTACACAGGACCATGTGAACAACTCAGTTTATCAAGGTATGACATTTGTTTATGTAGTTAAATATCCCCTGCATTACTCATAGTGTAACATGATGTTCAAATGTTATGAACATACTTAATGTTTGAGCAGAGTTGAAATTGGCAGGGTTTATGGTGACTGCGATCACTACGAACGTTGGAGTAATTGCCTTTAGTCGACAGTAACATTGAAGGTTACCTTTATTTTGATAAAGGGCACCAACAACATTCAAACGTGGCCTAGGCACTGGGATAGGGAATAGTCCACAGTGCCAACGGGGGGGGCACCAATGTCAATGCTGCACATTATTAAAGCTGCTCTGTCAATTAGAACGCGATTAGATGTAATTAGTTTGGAAGGTTGGAAAACAAAAAGGTCGCAACCAGGAGTTGAACTGGGGACCTTGCGGGTTGCTTGTAATGATTTTTCAAACTAGTTTTCATTGGGAAGGTGTATAAAGCAAAACGCAGAATCCTACTCCACGTGCTCGTTGAACATCTCATTCCAAAATCATAGGCATTAATATGGAGATGGCCCCTCCACTCTTCTGGGAAGGATTTCCACTAGATGTTGGAACATTGCTGCAGTCTCATTTAGCCACGAGCATTAGTGAGGTCGGGCATTGATGTTGGGCAATTAGGCCTGAACCACAGTCGGTGTTCCAATTCATTCCTAAAGTGTTCGATGGCGTTGAGGTCAGGTCTCCGTGCAAGCCAGTCAAGTTCTTCCACACCGATCTTGACAAATCATTTCATACCAGTCATCCAGATTCCCATTCAGAGCGACACACAGAAGCATCCAGGGTCAATGCCCTGCTCAAGGGCACATTGACAGATCTACCACCAGGCCAAAAAACTTGAACCCGAACCCTCCAAGATCCCTCCACAGTTCCCCAATAGCTGTCCCTCAACCATTCAAGACCCCCCCCCCCCCCCTCCCCAAGAAGAAAAATAAAATCCCCAAGAACCCCCCTCCCTCAATGCATCAACCATCATGAACTAGAGAAAAAAGGAAGACAGGAGAAAACAGCAAAACAAACATATACATTATAAACAAAGGACATCAAGGACAACTAAAATCATAACAGCAAGGCTAACTATATGTTTGTGTGCATTTCTGGCACTATTACATGTGTGTGTTTATTTGAATGAGTGCACGGCCTTAGCCTCAGGCAAACCGGCATTAGCTGTAAAAACACTGCCCCTCAGTGTCAGTAATATGTTTTGACTTAAAAATAAAAAAAACATTTATCTCCCATACAGCAACTCCACTCCCACTTGCCTCCAATTCCACATTCCAACCCATCCCATTGATATCTTCTGGCCACCCACATCTTTCAACTATTCTGTTATGTTTAATGTACAATGTCAATCTATCTAATTGAATAGAATCCACAGATTGCAAGTTGAAGATAAATATTGTTACTAAGAGTATTAGTAATTGACTGACCCTGTCTCTCCAGATCTAACAGTACTATTTCTAGGGTCAATTTTAGATCAATGCTATGCATTTTCAGCCATTTCTGGACCGAAGACCAGAAACAGGCGACCTGAGGGCAATACCAAAATAGTCTATTGTTTCTGTATCCTCAAAACAAAATCTGCAGAGCGTCGATGATTTTATGCCACAAGAATTCTATATAATAATCTTTGCTGAAAAGCAAGAAGTCTTGAATCTTGCGTTGTTTTAGATATCAACTCATATGCCCTGCACCATGGAATCTACTTTAACCATTTAGGGTACAAATAAAACCTTGAATGAGTGAAGCGTTTAGAGGTTTAGTGCTTTTATATTTAAATATTCTCAACCCACCCAATTCATATTCATTATATGGATTCTGGTTTAGCATCCCAGATAAAGCGACATTTTTGCCGCATGTGATTTGAAAAATGAACCATCAGGAGTAGGCAGCGCCATCAGTGAGTAAACTGGGATCTGACTAAGGATGTTAATCTGGGCAAATTTTCCATAAATAGACAGGTATTTACCTCTTCATGGTTGTAGGATGTCATCTATTTTTACAAGTTTTCTATTGAAATTCATTGTGGAGAGCTTATTTATATTTTTTTGTGATATGAATACTGGGTATGTCTACTTCACAATCAGCCCATTTTATATGTAAATTGCAGGGTAATGTAAAAGTTGTATTTTTTTAAAGATCCAATACGTAATATTGTACCCATCATAATTAGGTTTTAGTCCAGAGAGTACCGAAATGTTATCTAGATCTTCAATGAGACATGTTATATCTGGAGTACTTCTCCTGTCCTATTCAGTGTCCTGTGTGAATTTAAGTGTGCTCTCTCTAATTCTCTCTTTTAAAGGACCTGAGCCCTAGGACCATGCCTCAGGACTACCTGACATGACTCCTTGCTATCCCCAGTCCACCTAGCCGTGCTGCTGCTCCAGTTTCAACTGTTCTGCCTTGTTATTATTGGACATGCTGGTCATTTATGAACATTTGAACATCTTGGCCATGTTCTGTTAATCTCCACCCCGCACAGCCAGAAGAGGACTGGCCAGCCCACATAGCCTGGTTCCTCGCCTTTCTAGAGAGTTTTTCCTAGCCACCGTACTTCTACACCTGCATGGCTTACTGTTGGGGTTTTAGGCTGGGTTTCTGTACAGCACTTTGAGATATCAGCTGATGTACGAAGGGCTATATAAATAAATGTGATTTGACTCTAGCCGGGCAGAAATGTTACAAACTGACTCGTTGGAAAGGTGGCATCTTAAGACAGTGCCGTGTTGTAAGTCACAGAGCTTATCATTAAGGCCAATGTTTGTCTAGTTGAGATTGCATGGCTGTATACTTGATTTTATACAGCCTTCAGCAACGGGTGTGGCTGAAATAGCATAATCACCTTATTTGAAGGGGTGTGTAAATCACTTTTGTTTTGAGCCGACTTCACCCGGGAGGCAATCACCGCTAACCAGGTTCACCCGGGGCATTAATCGAATCCTCTCAAAAGAATAATGAAACCTCAACTGAGCAACATTTCCAGAGTTCCTTCTCAATTATCCCGGTTTGTCATCAGCCCTCACCTCCTAAAAACGCATTGGACGGAGCTTTGATCCATTGTGCTTGGAGGAGATGAGAGAGGAATCAAGGGCATGCCTTAAACTTAATAAGTTTTTCACCAGCTTTCATCTTTCCAGTCATTTTTAAATCGGTGATTACGTCAAGGGATGCACTAGCTGAATGTGGCCCAGGTCTGCATCCTTTCTCCTGAAGTGTACACTTATCTCCTTTATAAATTTGAAAGTAAATGACCAGTATAAGTGGGTGGAGAATCCTTCTAACCAAAGCCTACACCAAGGAGGAGAGTGCAGGTAAAGTACAACAGAGCTAGAGAAAGGTCATTTGTTTTCAGTTGTAACAAGGGAATGTTGTGTGCAACCTAAATACGAACATTAAATGATTCAGTAAATTTGAAATATTTTATGTTGGAACGCTACGTACACCTGTCACAACAGATTTTGATTTGCAGGGAAGACTGTCAGAAGCCTTTCATTACATGTCTTTCTGGTTTGCCGATAAACAAAATAAACAGTTGTTCAACAGCACAAGTTTAATGTAAGGACGGGCAGAAATAACTTTTGGCATTGACGCTAAGTGTTAAAGTAATCATACTACGACTTGCTATGACTGGTCGTGCAATGTTGAGGATATACCTAAAATTATAGGGCAAGTACTACTGTAATATTCTTACATAATAGTACCCATGGAATGTGCACAAGGGGAATTACTTAGTTATTTTGACATTGTAGCAATGGCACAAGGAATGTATCTGGAAGAAACCACTTTGTAGCTACCCGAGATGAGGGAGGTTTGGTCATGGAAGACATTGCTTACACTAAGGCAATCCATTTACTATGCAGGTCAGTAGAGACACTGCTTTTAGGTGGGGCCCCAATGTATTCTGAGGTAGGGGGTTAAGGTATTTTGGGGATGGGGGCCAGGGTGTGTTGGGGCAGGTGTGGTGGTATTGTGTCGAGGTTTAGCCCTGTGCGTTGGGGTTCCAGATGATGCGTCCGTCATCCCCCAGCCTCACGCCGCCCCCGGCCACCAGCTCCAGGGCGGCAGGGAAGGCCCGGTGCTCTGCCTCCCGGATGCGATCTGATAGACTCTCCTCAGTATCATTCATCAACACCGGCACTGCCTCCTGAGCAATGATGGCCCCGGCATCAACCTCTTCCTGTGGACAAAAGGAAATTGAGAAAGAAGGGAAATATTTAGGTCCTCTCCATAGACAACTCTGTGCCCAAAAGCCTGTTTTAGCAGGGAATCACCATTTTGAAGTAGTCAACTGGGTGGGATTTCCTATAGGTTAAGAAAGGAAGGAACACCTAATTCCATCCATCATGAGGGATCAGCCAATGAATTATACTTGTGATAAAACATTCCATAACTGCAGGTGTCAGTAAATCACCAACATTGGCTTTATACCCAGGTATGCACCCTTTCAGTAGTAGATGACCTCAAAACACCATAATGGGAAAGATACAAAAAGAAAAGATTTAGATGCACTATTGTAAAGTGGCTGTTCCACTGGATGTCATAAGGTGAATGCACCAATTTGTAAGTCGCTCTGGATAAGAGAGTCTGCTAAATGACTTAAATGTAAATAAGTCGTCTAAGTCTAGGGTCCTGTCCCGGAACAACCCCTAACCCTAGGCACGTGTGTATCTGAAAGGACTAGATAGGTGTAGGCAATGTGGCTATAATTCCACCTAATGTATCAGAGAAATCTGTTTGGAGCTTGTGCTTAGCCCTAGGGGTTTCTGGAAGCCTTTTCGATATCAAGATATGGATAACAAAACTAGATGTGGATCCATTTTTCAAATGTTCTGCAGTAGACCAGGAAACACAGGATAAGTTTGGCTTTAAGATCAGATCCGAGCTGATTTTATACCAACATCTGGTTATGGTTAGTATTGGTGAGCTGAGGCGGGATCTGTTCTGAGTAGAGTACTTACAGCCACAAAGTGGACGGTGCAGCCAGAGACCCGTGCCCCCGCCTGCAGAGCCTGCTTCTGGGCATTCACCCCCTTGAATGAGGGCAGCAGGGACGGATGGATGTTCAGCAGTTTTCCTACAACACACAAAATATATTATTCTCACATGTGCACACAAACATTTCAAAGAATTATTAATAGAATGAGAGCGTACCCAAATACGCTCCAGACCAGCTCCATCAAAAAAGTAAATCAAAATCGACTGCGATGAACATTTCAAAAAGCATTCCTTTCCCCATGTAACGTCAAGGGAGAGCAAGTGAAGTTAATGGACTTTTTCTATGCGATACATTGTCATCACAGAAAATGCACACAAACCTACTATTGATACACAAAGCTGGATGGTCCTACCGTTCCACTTCTTGACGAAGGACCCTGTGAGGATCCTCATGAAGCCGGCGAGACACACCACCTCCACATCAAATTCCTCCAGCACGCGGTCAATGGTGCCGTCAAACTCTGCCCGGCTACCGTACAGCTTATGGTCAACCACCCGTGTCTGAATGCCAGCCAGAGAGGCCCTTTTGAGGCCCAAGACCCCCGGCTGGTTGGAGATCACCACCACGATCTCTGCTGAGCTGGACGTTCTCTTGGTCTGCTCCATCAGCGCCTGCAGGTTGGTGCCTGACACACAATACACTTAAGGCAGTGCACACTGATATAGATTAAACTTAGCTATGGGGCACTAGTATCCACTTAACTGCAATTCTACACATATGTTGGCTCTACTTAGACAACTTTCACACTAACGAACCATCAAATTTGGGTGAACTATCCCTTTAACAATGGACTACAGCAGGAGTCTCCAACAGGTTGATCGCAAGCTACCAGTAGCTCGCTGCCCACCTATGAGTAGCTCGCCAAACGATTCTTAAAACAGATGCAATTTTCATGTGTTCCACTGCAAACGGTCATAAACAAGTATCAGACACCGCAAGCCCACAGCTACTATCTAATGAACACAACACTGACATTATCCCACCCCTGGTTAGCCACTATTGGCTTTGAAAAAGCCAAACCTAACACAGCATCTCCAAATTATTTACCAGCAATATTGCTCGTCGGTCTGTGTGGTGCACACGCTTGTTTATCGCTCCATGTGTAGCCTGATCACCGTCTTGTGGGTCGACAGAAATACTTTCCTTAATTAAAATGTTAACTGCAAAGTAGACTTACCTGATAGAAGTATATTTTGAGTAAGTATATCATTTGTATCTATCATTTGAAAACTGGCATGAGATGAGCAGCAGCAGTACAGAACCGTCGCTAAACTGGCACATTCCTCACTTGCTAGATGCACAATAGGAAAAAAATAATGAGCAATTAACTTTTTTTTTTTTAAACATCGAATTTAGTTGTTTCTCCATGAACAATTGTAATTTTAAGAGTGACTAATAAAAAAGTGAGAACATAATTTGGGAAAATAGTCAAATTTGGGGGAAATCTCAAGATTTTATAGGGCCCCTTTAGAGTTGTTTATAAAAAAATATTTTACAAGATCCCGAGGCCCAAATCTGTCTTTGTGATATGCAGAGCAGGTGAACGGATGATCTCTGCATGTGTGGTTCCCATCGTGAAGCATGGCGGTGGTGGGCGTGCTTTGCTGGTGACACTGTCAGTGATTTGTTTAGAATTCAAGGCACACTTAACCAGCATGGCTACCACAGCATTCTGCAGAGATACGTCATCACCATCTGGTTTGCGCTTAGTTTTTTGGTTACTACATGATTCCATATGTTATTTCATAGTTGACGTCTTTACTATTATTCTACAATGTAGAAAATAGTAAAAATAAAGACAAACCCTTGAATGAGTAGGTGTGTCCAAACTTTTGACTGGTACTGTGTCTATTTCACTGCTGTTATCAGGCAGTGAGCAGGCTATTCCTGAGTGGTGGGGAGGGCCGGTGGTGCGTGTGTGTAGAGCAGCGCATGTCATGATAACTTACCAGTTGTAGGTAGGTTATTCATACTGAACAAAAATATTAAAACGCAATATGTAAAGTGTTGGTCTCATTTTTCATGAGCTGAAATAAAAAGATCCTAGAAATATTTAATACGCACAAAAAGCGTATTTCTCTCAAATGTTGTGCACAAATGTGTTTACATCCCAGTTAGTGTGCATTTCTCTTCTGCCAAGATAATCCATCCACCTGATGAGGATTAAACAGCACGATCATTACACAGGTGCACCTTGTGCTAGGGACAAAAGTCCACTACTATAAAATGTGCAGTTGTGTCACACAATGCCACAGATGTCTCAAGATGTGGGAGCGTGCAGTTAGCATGCTGACTGAAGGAATGTCCAACAGATATTTTGCCAGACAATTTAATGTTCTATTTTCTCCGTCGTTTTAGAGAATTTGTCAATATATCTAACCAGCCTCACAACTGCAGACCACATGTATGGCGTTGTGTGGGCAAGCGGTTTTCCGATGTCAACATTGTGAACAGAATACCCCGTGGTGGTGGTTAGGTTATGATATGGGCACGTATAAGCTATGGACAACGAACACAATTGCATTTTATTGATAGCAATTTGAATGCAGAGATACCGTGACAAAGTCCTGAGGCCCATTGTCGTGCTATTCCCCCACCACCGCATGTTTCAGCATGATAATATACAGCCAATATAGCACGGCTAAGAGCTGTTCTTACGCGCGGCGTGCCCGAGTCAAGGGTATATTGGCCATATATCAAAAACCCCCGAGGTGCCTTATTGCTATTATATACTGGTTACCAACGTAATCAGAGCAGTTAAAATACATGTTGTGTCATACCCGTGGTATTCAGGGCTGTGTACAACAGGTATGACAAAAGAATAGCCCTTAGTTGTAATATATTGACCATATACCACACCTCCTTCCTCCTTATTGCTTAATCATAGCAGTCAAAACAAGTTAACTCGACATCCATTGATGGAAAATGATCTGGCGAGTTTAATAAGGGTGAATTATCTTTTCTATTGTGACATTAAGCTCACAATTATTATTTTGATGGAAAAACACATTTTGTTTCTCAGCCTTGGGAAAAAACACATTTTGTTTCTCAGCCTTGGGAAAAAACACATTTTGTTTCTCAGCCTTGGGAAAAAACACATTTTGTTTCTCAGCCTTGGGAAAAAACACATTTTGTTTCTCAGCCTTGGGAAAAAACACATTTTGTTTCTCAGCCTTGGGAAAAAACACATTTTGTTTCTCAGCCTTGGGAAAAAACACATTTTGTTTCTCAGCCTTGGGAAAAAACACATTTTGTTTCTCAGCCTTGGGAAAAAACACATTTTGTTTCTCAGCCTTGGGAAAAAACACATTTTGTTTCTCAGCCTTGGGAAAAAACACATTTTGTTTCTCAGCCTTGGGAAAAAACACATTTTGTTTCTCAGCCTTGGGAAAAAAACACATTTTGTTTCTCAGCCTTGGGAAAAAACACATTTTGTTTCTCAGCCTTGGGAAAAAACACATTTTGTTTCTCAGCCTTGGGAAAAAACACATTTTGTTTCTCAGCCTTGGGAAAAAACACATTTTGTTTCTTTTGGGAAAAAACACATTTTGTTTCTCAGCCTTGGGAAAAAACACATTTTGTTTCTCAGCCTTGGGAAAAAACATTTTGTTTCTCAGCCTTGGGAAAAAACACATTTTGTTTCTCAGCCTTGGGAAAAAACACATTTTGTTTCTCAGCCTTGGGAAAAAACACATTTTGTTTCTCAGCCTTGGGAAAAAACACATTTTGTTTCTCAGCCTTGGGAAAAAACACATTTTTTTTCTCAGCCTTGGGAAAAAACATTTTGTTTCTCAGCCTTTTTTGTTTCTCAGCCTTGGGAAAAAACACATTTTGTTTCTCAGTTTCTCAGCCTTGGGAAAAACACATTTTTTGTTTCTCAGCCTTGGGAAAAAACACATTTTGTTTCTCAGCCTTGGGAAAAAACATTTTGTTTCTCAGCCTTTTTTGTTTCTCAGCCTTGGGAAAAACACATTTTGTTTCTCAGCCTTGGGAAAAAACACATTTTGTTTCTCAGCCTTGGGAAAAAACACATTTTGTTTCTCAGCCTTGGGAAAAAACACATTTTTTGTTTCTCAGCCTTGGGAAAAAACACATTTTGTTTCTCAGCCTTGGGAAAAACACATTTTGTTTCTCAGCCTTTTTTGTTTCTCAGCCTTGGGAAAAACACATTTTGTTTCTCAGCCTTGGGAAAAACACATTTTGTTTCTCAGCCTTGGGAAAAAACACATTTTGTTTCTCAGCCTTGGGAAAAAACACATTTTGTTTCTCAGCCTTGGGAAAAACACATTTTGTTTCTCAGCCTTGGGAAAAACACATTTTGTTTCTCAGCCTTGGGAAAAACACATTTTGTTTCTCAGCCTTGGGAAAAACACATTTTGTTTCTCAGCCTTGGGAAAAACACATTTTGTTTCTCAGCCTTGGGAAAAACACATTTTGTTTCTCAGCCTTGGGAAAAACACATTTTGTTTCTCAGCCTTGGGAAAAACACATTTTGTTTCTCAGCCTTGGGAAAAACACATTTTGTTTCTCAGCCTTTCTCAGCCTTGGGAAAAACACATTTTGTTTCTCAGCCTTGGGAAAAACACATTTTGTTTCTCAGCCTTGGGAAAAACACATTTTGTTTCTCAGCCTTGGGAAAAACACATTTTGTTTCTCAGCCTTGGGAAAAACACATTTTGTTTCTCAGCCTTGGGAAAAACACATTTTGTTTCTCAGCCTTGGGAAAAACACATTTTGTTTCTCAGCCTTGGGAAAAACACATTTTGTTTCTCAGCCTTGGGAAAAACACATTTTGTTTCTCAGCCTTGGGAAAAACACATTTTGTTTCTCAGCCTTGGGAAAAACACATTTTGTTTCTCAGCCTTGGGAAAAACACATTTTGTTTCTCAGCCTTGGGAAAAACACATTTTGTTTCTCAGCCTTGGGAAAAACACATTTTGTTTCTCAGCCTTGGGAAAAACACATTTTGTTTCTCAGCCTTGGGAAAAACACATTTTGTTTCTCAGCCTTGGGAAAAACACATTTTGTTTCTCAGCCTTGGGAAAAACACATTTTGTTTCTCAGCCTTGGGAAAAACACATTTTGTTTCTCAGCCTTGGGAAAAACACATTTTGTTTCTCAGCCTTGGGAAAAACACATTTTGTTTCTCAGCCTTGAGAAAAACACATTTTGTTTCTCAGTTTCTCAGCCTTGGGAAAAACAGCCTTGGGAAAAACATTTTTGTTTCTCAGCCTTGGGAAAAACACATTTTGTTTCTCAGCCTTGGGAAAAAAACACATTTTGTTTCTCAGCCTTGGGAAAAACACATTTTGTTTCTCAGCCTTGGGAAAAACACATTTTGTTTCTCAGCCTTGGGAAAAACACATTTTGTTTCTCAGCCTTGAGAAAAACACATTTTGTTTCTCAGCCTTGAGAAAAACACATTTTGTTTCTCAGCCTTGAGAAAAACACATTTTGTTTCTCAGCCTTGAGAAAAACACATTTTGTTTCTCAGCCTTGGGCAAAACACATTTTGTTTCTCAGCCTTGGGCAAAACACATTTTGTTTCTTAGCCTTGGGCAAAACACATTTTGTTTCTTAGCCTTGGAAAAACACATTTTGTTTCTTAGCCTATGTTGTTACAAATTAAGCCGATATTCCTTCATAATTTGCTCGATAACGTTATGGAAAAATGGTTCATTGGATAAATGTGGCAATTTCTCTTGTTGCGATAAACTATTGGGCGGGGCTAGTTTTCAGGCCTTGTGGGTGGGTTGAGGGGTCATTGGGGCTAGAAATGTTTGCTTGACCTAGCAACCCATCAGTATATAGCTAATTCTGCTACTGAGATCTGATGAGAGCATGCACGCGCATCACTTGAACATGTTTGCTTGTAATAAAAAACCCTAATGTTATACACATCTGTTGACACATGGCAGTGTTTTCAATTTCAGAAAGTGACACACACCATACACAACACTAACCTGTGCCTGAGATGAGGACGCCCACCCTGGTCCTCTTGCGGGGGACGGTGCTACTGCTGTCCCCTTGAGATGCTCCGTTCTGCATGGGCCCCAGGTCTACTACACAGGGAGAGGGGCCTAAACGCAGGCTGTGCTTCAGGTTCCTGATCACCACCGGCTCGGCCCCTTCACACAAACAAAACTCAGTCAAATTACAAAGATGAATACCACCAAGCGCTGTGTGAGTTAACTGTGTGCACGCACGCGTTTGAACCCATCAACACAAAAATGACATTTAATGTGAACATCTGAAGAGCATTTCCTCATTAACAAGATTGATTCTATGCAACATACAGTTTGTTTCCTTATCGGCCTGGGAGTGTACAGAACCCATCATTCCTGTAGCATCGTTATGAGTTTTACTACGCATCCTTTAGCTCTCGTCTCTCACCAGGCTGCTTGTGGGCCAGAGAGCCCACGATCCACGCATCCTCGTGGGCTTGGAGCTTCCTCAGAACACTCTGGGCATCCGGAAAGGCCACCACCAGCACGGCCCCAAGGCCACAGTTGAAGGTGCGCCCCATCTCCTCCTCGCACAAGCCCCCCTCCTCCTGGAGCCATGAGAACACAGGAGGGATGATCCAACGGGAGGCGTCTGGGTGGGACAAAGCACACAGAGCAGCTCACGCACGCATTCAATATGAAGTAAATACCAACCGCAGTTTAGGGCTGACCCCAATTAGTCGACTGGTTGATTGTTTGGTCGTTAGGCTGTTGGTCGACCAAGATTACTTAAATCGAGCAGTAACAAACAAACAAACATATTTACAACCATCTCAGTGAACTAATCGATTGCGGGGGCCTAGACTAAAAGACAATTTATGCTTGAGCTGAAAGTGTGGTCGGAGGCTCAATTGCAATTACGGAGCCTCCAGAGGCATGCATTGGCCAATTTGAGCTCTGTACCGCATCGCCATGCACCTCACAAATTTTTGTAACAATGCTGAGGGCTCTGTATAGCTCCACATTGACATGATTGGTTGAAGGTAGGTGGGGGCGGTACTTCCTGTATAAATACAAGCTCAATTCCTTGACCACAACGCGAAACGCAAGAAGCAACTTCTGCTGAGGCCATATCACTGTAAATGCTGCATGGCCACAGTAAATGCTGCATGGCCAATGCAGATGTTAGATTGACCATGCACCCAGATGAACAACGCACTTTTCCCTCCAGAATGCGCTTTCCCCGTCCATGTTTTATGACTTCATTGTGTGAATTTGTTTGCCTATAGCAATTCCCCATGACATAAAATCACAAGTAAATTTACCGTTAATTCCTAATCTACAATCAGTAATTCATTTCAATGCGTTCCATATTAATATTCCAGTCTTCCTGTTATCATTGTCGGAGTGGACACATTGTTTGCAGAGTGCACAACCTATGCTACACTTGTGAGAAACAAGTTAAGGTTTATTTCATTCTATTTATGAGTTTTAGTCACCGTCTTTTATGTGGAGCACTCCTGTCAATGTTGAGTAAGGACGCGCACACAAAGGCTTACAGGCTACCTGGCCTGTGAGTAAATGTAGGCAAATAAATGTGCCGATTTGGGGATCTGCTAGTATTTCTGATTGGCTTAAAACGCACCACCACTAATGATCTGCGGAGCTTCTCAAAGTAATGTTTTCTTCACCTCAAAACAGCAAGCAAACAAAGTATTTTTACATCCTTTGAGAATTACAATAGTTCCTCAATGGATTTGAAAAATCTTTCCTGTGCTCTCTTTCGATAACCATGTCATGCACTGAACCAATGGAAACGTCATAAAATAGGCCTACCTAATTACTTCTTATTAGTGCTCGACTTGGACTGAAATAGGTATGATACTCATTTTGGGCACTGGTACTGTTTACATTTTAGGTGCAAGAGCTCCACAATGCTTTTGAGCTAATATTCTACAAGAGGAACTGGAGCTCAAGCAGTAGAATATTTGAGGTGTCGGTACTCCGCTCCAGTGAGCTCCTGTCCAAGTCAAGCGCTGCTTCTTATCCTTTGCACAAATAGCCTGCAGCTGTGTCTGTCCCGAGCTCACTGGCGCTGGAAACTGAGGCCCCAGAATATTATACAGCGTTTTAAGTTTGTGAGAGCAAGTTTCAGGCCAGGCCCAAGTTAATAGATGATACAATGTTTCAAGTTTGTTGCAGTCAGGTCATGTGTAACCAATGTGATTTATAGGATTTTTTTTTAACCCAGATATTTTCTACCTGCAGGCTGCAATGTTTATTTGTTGGCTTTATACATAGTTACATATTTGTACATAGTTGGCAATAGATATACATAGTTTTGTATCATTTACATAGAATTTTGATTAACCACATGACAATGACTGAGATAAGACGATGATATAAATTAAACTGTTTCGCAAAAATGTGCATATGAAAACCATAACTGGGGCACAGATAGGTAAAAATGGTAAGATAAATTGGCATTCCACATGAGAAAGGTTGCCGACTTCTCTTGTAGCCTATTACTGGCACTTCAGGAGAGTAATGGCAGAATCTGCAAAAGTCAGCAGGAGGGGAATAGTTGGTTCAGGTTATGGTTTTTTGCCTTCTGGTTATCTCGATCTCTGGCACTCGAGGCATTTGTCTTATTTTAAACTGTAAGCATCAGACAATCTCAATGCATATAGTTGATTTAATTAAAACAAATATGGTGTGTCTATATACGGAAAAATACATGTTAAAACGTTTTAACCAAATCGATTGGTCGAAAGAACAGACAATTTTCAGTCAACTAAGATTGTTTTTTTGTCGGAGACAGCCCTACCACAGTTAGTACAATTCAAAACAGCATCAGGTATCCGATATGGACAACTGTTTCATCCTCATATACATTGTTTACCACTACACTTTAAAAAGTAAACATGGGCAATAAGAAAAGTGTGTTTCTCTCACCCAGGTCAACGGACAGTTCCTGAGGCAGCACTCGGGGGATGTTCTCCAATAGGCCGCCCCCAGTGATGTGGGCATAGGCCTTGATGGCGCCGCTGCGCAAGATTGGCAGGAGCAGGCGGCTGTAGATCTTAGTAGGCGTCAGGAGAACCTCGCCTGTCAATTAACATGGGAAGACTTTAGACGGGGAAAGGGGACCTCTACGGGGAATTACTTTAATTATGATACATTGGATTCATAGAGCACTTTTCTAGGACCCAGATAAACTCTACAATAATACAATTGAACAGTACAAAAGAAGACCAATCGAGGCTGGGATAAGACCACTAACAGGCAGGAAGATAGTACAAGGTAAGACATCTTACGCAGATGAACCCTATTTAATGGAAAATATAAATGACCACAAAACTGTCCATTTACCTCCTTTCAAGAGAAAGTACAGAAGAAGAAAGATTGGGCAGACACACCCAGAGAAATTCTCCCTCAAAGAAACATGTGTAAGAGCTTGTATGATCTCATTAACCTACCCACGGTTTGTCCAGGTTTCCCGAAAGGTGCAGGGGAGCTGTAGGTGACTCCTGCCCTCTCCAGGACCTTCCGAACCAGGCTGAATCCATTGCTGTGCACCCCCGAGGAGGCCACCCCAATGAGTAGGTCCCCCTCGCAGATGTCCCCCAGCCTGGGTAGCAGGGCGCCCCTCTCCACCGCCCCAACACAGAACCCTGCCAGGTCGTACTCGCCGGGGCCGTACACGCCAGGCATCTCCGCAGTCTCCCCGCCTAGATGAACGAATGGAAAAATGCACAGTTGATCAAACACACATACATGCAGTTGCAAATGTGCGCGCACACACACAATGTAGAACCCAGAAATTGATGGCTGGCTCACGCCCAAAATACAGATGGTTTCCAGTGTAGCAACTAAAATCCTACTTTGTTATTTTCACTACACCCCCAGTATACAGCCAGCATCTCCACTTTCTTACCGCCTGAACACACAAAATAGTGCACGTGCACACACACACCCCCCCATCCTTCCATCTTAACGATGACGTCAGACTGCTCCCCCCTCACCCAGCAGAGCGCAGCCCGCCAACCCGCAGGCCTCGGCCACGCCCCTGATCACAGCAGAGGCCACGCCCACATCCAGACGGCCACAGGAGAAGTAGTCCAGGAAGAAGAGAGGCTCCGCCCCCTGGGCCAGCACGTCGTTGACACACATGGCCACCAGGTCCTGTCCCAGGGTGCTGTGCTGCTGGCATGCCTGGGCAATCTAGAGAAGGCAGAGGTGAAGTCATGAAGAGGTTGTAGGATCTTAATGTCTTTGTGATTCCTGGCATAAACTCTCCTTGCCTGCTTAATGGATAAAAAAAGAACGAAAAGCCTGTACCTGGAATATGATGCTCCCTAGCTTTATTCCAGCACCAAAACATGCAGTGTGGCTGGCTGCAATGTTTCATATACAGTTTCTGTTTTGAGAAGTTATGCATACCGTGAGCTTGGTCCCTACTCCGTCTGTCCCAGACACCAGGATGGGGTCGATGAAGCCTGCAGCTTTGAGATCAAAGAGCCCGGCGAAGCCCCCCAGCTCAGCGTTACACCCTGGTGCACAGGAGGGGAATAAAAGCAACTGTTTACACACACTCCCTGGTCTTTTACAACTGAAGAACACATCGGGGAAAAAATAATAATAATACACCAATTAAAAACATGTAAAAAAAAACAAAAAAACATCTGGTTGATGTAAAGGTAACTGGCAAAATAAAGGAAACACCAACATAAATTGTCTTAATAGGGTGCTGGGCCACCACGAGATGCCAGAACAGCTTCATTGCGCCTTGGCATAGATTCTACAAGTGTCTGAAACTGAGGGATTCAACACCATTCTTCCACAATAAATTCCATCATCGGTGTTTGTGGGTGTTCAATTGGGTTGAGATCTGATGACTGACATGCACACTTTAAACCCCCTATGTTCCTTTGAGACCCCTCTATCAAAGTCACAGATCCCATGGTAGGAAAATTTAAATGGTCAACCAGGCATTTTTATACATGACTATAAGCATGATGGGTTGTTGATTAACTCAGGAACAACATCTGTGTGGAAGCACCTGCTTTCAATATACTTTGTATCCATCATTTACTGTGTTTCCTTTATTTTGGCAGCTGTATGTCTTAAATAAGTATCTAAAATAATCAATCCATCAATCCGTTCACCCATAGGTAAACTCAGGAGGGAAAAAAAAGAAAGAAATGTCCTCTGTCAACTGCATAGATTTACAAAATCAAAAGTAACAGTATCTGGTGTGGCCACCAGCTGCATTAAGTACTGCAGTGCTTCTCATGGACAGCACCGGATTTGCTAGTTCTTGCTGTGAGATGTTACCCCACTCTTTCACCAAGGCACCTGCACGTTCCTGCGTTCCTGGACATTTCTGGGGGGGTCCAACAGGTCCTAGACGTGCTCAATGGGATTGAGATACAGGCTCTTCGCTGGCCATGGCAGAACACTGACATTCATGTCTTGTAGGAAATCAGCCATACTGCTCATTCTGTGCGTGGTGGCATTGTCATGCTGGAAGGTCATGTCAGGATGAGCCTGCAGGAAGGGTACCACATGAGGGAGGAGGATGTCTTCCTTAGTCCTCTTTGACCTTAATTGCCTACCGTCTGTAAGCAGTTAGTGTCTTAACGACTGTTCCACAGGTGCATGTTCATTAATTGTTTATGGTTCATTGAACAAGCATGGGAAACAGGGTTTAAACACTTTACAATGAAGCTCTGTGAAGTTAAGTATTTTACGAATTATCTTTGAAAAACAGGGTCCTGAAAAACGTATTTTTTTGCTACGTTTAGATTGTAGAAAACTAATTAAAGCTTCCTGTAGCAATGTGTTTGTAGTTCAAATCGAGAAAACTGTTCCAAATTCTGTTTTAGTAAAACTGTAGCGATGGCACTTACAATCAATCACTTTAATTATCGAACACCCAGATTTACATTTACATTTACATTTAAGTCATTTAGCAGACGCTCTTATCCAGAGCGACTTACAAATTGGTGCAGATAAAGTAGACAAGACAAATAACCTAATTTCTTTCCTCAGGTTCATTTCACAAGGGAAGGAAAATAATTGACCTTCTTGAAGCTTTGTAATTACTTGGATGAGGTGAAACCATGATAGGTTGACTGAGAGACTGCTTTAGTGCAGAGCATGTAATGAAATGCCCAATCCCAAACTGACCCCAAGCATCTTGTCCCTCTAAAAAGAGGCTAGGTAGAGGTTGCCATAATGCTTTTACCAGTGTTGCCCAGCCATTCTACTTATTTGTTCAATTCCAGTACCAGCACACCTGATTTAACTAATCAGAGGCTTGATGATTAGTTGACCTGAATTGGTCAGAAGGTGGAATTGGAACAGGCAGTGTACTCAGCGAGATTTGGGAAACGAATCATATATCCAATCTTACACCGATCATTACAAGTAGATCGGTATGAGTTTGGGAAAGCACTGCAGCTCTCCAGGCTGTCTAGCTAGTGGCTCAGCTGTAGCTGTTCTGATTAACAGCAATGAGAGGGGGTTGACGTCATTACCTGAGCGAGAGGTGGCCTTGGCAAATGGCTTGATCATGTCTACCAGTCGATTTCCCGCGGCGATGTCCACTCCGCTGTCCTTATAAGTTAGGCCTCTGCTGGGGGAGCGACACAGCAAGGGTCATTGAGAGGTCGTCTCACCATACCCTATCAGGCTAGAGCTATTTGCCCTCTACCAATGGCAGAGTGACGCAACAAGCTATTGTCGGTCTATGTCAAATCAGGTGGTCCATCAATTCAGCTTCTACCTCACATTAACTCATACGAATGTAAAAATAAAAAATAAAATAAAAACTGTCATGTATAAGAATGACTTTGGGTTGACTAACTACAAATGTTTCTCTTTCCGAAGTCCATCGACCCATTCTTAACAAGGGGTACAAAAGTCATGTGCTAGCTAGGCCAACCTACAATTTGATGCAGGTTACAAGGATAACGTCAGCCAAGGCGTACACCAATCCAACATAAATATCTAGGAACGTTCTTCAAATACGAAAACAAAAAGTCAGACTGGAATTCTACACGATAACAGTATACAGAATGAAATGAGACCAAACTATCTATTGGAATGTGAGAGTTTCTAGGCCAAATCTACATGTACAGTTGAATTCGGAAGTTCACATACACCTTAGTCAAATACATTTAAACGCAGTTTCACAATTCCTGACATTTAATCCCGTCTTAGGTCCGTTGTTTAACTTGGGTCAATTGTGTCGGGTAGCCTTCCACAAGATTCCCACAATAAGTTGGGTGAATTCTGGCCCATTACTCCTGACAGAGCTGGTGTAACCGAGTCAGGTTTGTAGGCCTCCTTGCTCGCATACGCTTTTTCAGTTCTGCCCACAATTTTCACAATTGAGGTCAAGGCTTTGTGATGGCCACTCCAATACCTTGACTTTGTTGTCCTTAAACCATTTTGACACACCTTTGGAAGTATGCTTGGTGTCATTGTCCATTTGGAAGACGCATTTGCGAACAAGCTTTAAATTCCTGACTGATGTCTTGAGATGTTGTTTCAATATATCCACAATTTTCCATCCTCATGATACCATCTATTTTGTTAAGTGCACCAGTCCCTCTTGCAGAAAAGCACCACCACAACATGATGCTGCTACCCCCGTGCTTCACGGTTGAGATGGTGTTCTTCGGTTTGCAAGTCTCCCCCTTTTTCCTCCCAACATAACGATGGTCATTTTGGCCAAACAGTTTTGTTTAATCAGACCAGTGGACATTTCTCCAAAAGGTACGATCTTTGTCCCCATGTGCAGCTACAAACCGCAGTCTGGCTTTTTTATTGCGGTTTTTGAGCAGTGGCTTCTTCCTTTCTGAACGGCCTTTCAGGTTGTCAATATAGGACTCGTTTAACTGTGGATATTGATACGTTTGTACCTATTTCCTCCAGCATTTTCACATGGTCCTTTGCCGTTGTTGTTTTCACTCCAAAGTACATTAATCTCTAGGAGACAGAATGCGTCTCCTTCCTGAGCGGTATGACGGCTGCGTGGTCCCATGGTGTTTATACTTGCGTACTATTGTTTGTACAGAGGAACGTGGTATCTTCAGGCGTTTGGAAATTGCTCCCAAGGATGAACCAGACTTGTGGAGGATCGACAATTTTTTCCCGAGGTCTTGGCTGATTTCTTTTGATTTTCCCATGATGTCAAGCAAAGAGGCACTGAGTTTGAATGTAGGTCTTGAAATACATCCACAGGTACACCTCAATTGACTCAAATAATGTCAATTAGCCTATCAGAAGCTTCTAGTCATGACATTATTCTGGATTTTTCCAAGCTTTTTAAAGACACAGCCAAGTTAGTGTATGTAAACTTCTGACCCACTGGAATTGTGATAGTGAATTATAAGTAAAATAATCTGTTTTTGTAAACAATTGTTGGAAAAATGACTTGTGTCATGCACGAAGTAGATGTCCTAACAGACTAGCCAAAACTAGTGTGTTAACAAGAAATTTGTGGAGTGGTTGAAAAATGAGTTTTAATGACTAACTTAAGTGTGTATGTAAACTTCCGACTTCAACTGTAAACATCAGACAGACAGAGGTAGACTTCGTCTAGGGTTAGCCAATACTCCCTCCTGTCAATATGTACTCAAACAAAATGTTGGGTTCTAACATTAAGATGGTCAAACTATTACAGTGAATTGAATGAGGAGTGTGTGTGTTCAGTGCATGTCCACCCACACACACCTGTGCTGGGTGAGGTGGGCGATGCCTCGGTGACCGATGTCACGTCGGTACACGGCTCCCGGGAACCCCACGGCAGCCACACCCCGATTGGCTGCGTGCAGGGCCATCTCCAGAGACGACCTAACAGCAGTGACAGTGAGGACACGCCCCCCGCTGGAGACAACACCCCCTTCCTTCAGCGACGTGCCGGCGTGGAACACCTGCACCCCCGTCTCCTCCACCTGAGACAGACCTGAGAGAGAGTAGAGTGATGGAGAGAATGAGAAAGATATGGAGGAAGACAGAGGGAGTGTGGATGAGAGGTAGAGAGAGGGGGGGGAAACACAGGAGATAAGAGTCCCTAATCTCCCTCTACTTTAAATCAGTTTTATGCAAATATTCTAAAATCTGCATAAATAAAACCATGCATTTTTCCACCAGAGTTACATTACCATAAAAAGCTGTGCATAATGACAGTGCACGTAAAAGTAACTTCTGCGGTCAAATTCCCAAGTACCAAATAGAAGTTAAATGGGTTTCCATTGCATTTTCAACTCAATTGATGGTTGTGTCACAATAAATGTGTATATCACGAATGGGCGCACACTGGTCTTGACACAGATACACAGATACAGTGCTGGTATAACCTACACAAGATTATTATGGACAAAAAGAAAAATCAACCACATTAATTTTGTCGAACAGCGGCCAAGAATCAATTATCATGTTAACAGAATAATATAATATTTATTGGAAAGGAGAATCAAGCTTATCAATGTGCACTTTCACCACCCTGTGAAGTTCATCACTTATTCCAACTTTTTCACTCAGGGGTCCGCCTTCCGGCATTATTGATATCTGGGCTAAAAAACACTGGACATTTCTGAAAAGTTATAAATCTCTCTAAGGTATGCAATGACTGACAAGAGGAACTGATGATGCACTACCCAATTTCCACCTTATGCATTCTAATACAACTTTCAAGAGCAAATTTAAAGCCGGACTGAGTTCCTTAAATTATATACAGTACCAGTCAAAAGTTGACACCTACTCATTCAGTTACTTTTTTATTTATTATTGTAGAATAATAGTGAAGACATCAAAACTATGAAATAACATACGGAATCATGTAGTAACCAAAAGAAAGTGTTCAATTAATATATTTTATATTTGAGAATCTTCAAAGTAACCACCCTTTGCCATGATGATAGCTTTGGACACTCCTGGCATTCTCTCAACCAGCTTCAAGAGGTAGTCACCTGGAATGCAATTCAATGAACAGGTATGCCGTAAAAAGTTAATTTGTGGGTTTTCTTTCTTTTTAATGCATTTGAGTCGATCAGTTGTGTTGTGACAAGGTAGGGGTGGAATACAGAAGATAGCTATTTGGTAAAAAAAACGAACAAGTGCATATTAACTGGCAAGAACAGCTCAAATAAGCAATTAGAAACTACAATTCATCATTACTTTAAGAAATGAAATTTAGTCAAACCGGAAAATTTGAAAGTTTCTTCAAGTGCAGTCGAAAAAACCATCAAGCTCTATGATCAGAGATGCAAACTGGTGAGGGCCCAAAAAGGTAACAGTTTGTTTTTTTGCATTGAAAAATACAACACAAATCCCTTCTAGGGGGAAATGCAGTTTAACTAATCAAACAACAAAGAATATGATCTGCCTGATCAGTCTGTGTGTAAAATAAAAAGTGGTTAATGTGAACCTAACTCACTGCTAAAAATTGTAAAGAAAGCAATCCAATGTTATTTGTTCCCTCGACTTCACTGCCAATGACACTCAAGTCTTGAGAGTAAAACACACTAATATTGAAGTTAGCCATGACAGCCTTTATAATAGAACACTTGTGACTACACACACACACCTAAATATTGCACTTGGGAACAATACATACTAAATTGAACGAAACAAACAGGCATTCTGTTTTATCTCTATTATAGTGCCCAGTATAGTAGACATCGATCAAGTGCACAAGGCTACATGATGAACGTTGTTTTTGCCCACCGAGTGAAGAATTAAATAACAACCCCACACACACACACACACACACACACACACACACACACACACACACACACACACACACACACACACACACACACACACACACACACACACACACACGTGTTACTGTCAAGTTCAACACAAAATATATTTGGGCTACACTGCACATTGTACACTTTCTGACTGTGGACATCTGCTCTACAATGTGCCAGCAGAGTATGATACACTTTGTTGGCATAATTGATCTCTTTCAGGCAGAAAGTACACCCGGCATACCCTTTATACCACTGTATTGAAAAAGTGAGAAAGAGGGAAAGTGTGGTGTTCCTCTCAACTCTATAGTGGCATCCAGCTTAACCTCTTTGGGATAGGGGGCAGTATTTTCACGTCTGCAGTATTTTCACATCTGGATGAAAAGCGTGCCCAAAGTAAACTGCCTGCTACTCAGGGCCAGAAGCTAGGATATGCATATACCATATATGGTAGATTTGGATAGAAAACACTGAAGTTTCTAAAACTGTTCAAATAATGTCTGAGTATAACAGAACTTATTTGGCAGGAGAATCCCCGAGGACCAACCATCCAGGAAGAAAATAATTTGAGGGGAAACTATTTCTATGGGAAACAAGATTTATGAGGCAACTTGTTGCAGTTCCTATGGCTTCCACTAGATGTCAACAGTCTTTAGAAATTGGTTGATGTTTTTCCTTTGAGAAATGAAGAGGTATGGCTGTACTTTCTAAGTGTCAAGCCAAGTGGACTCTTGTTTAGTGCGCGCGACCTGGAGCTCGCTCCACTTTGATTTTATCCGCTATTGAACACAGTATATTCCGTCTTAAATTGCATCGATTATTTACGTTTTAGGATACCTAAAGTTGGATTAGGAAAGTTGTTTGAAATGTTTGGACCAAGTTTACAGGTAATTTATTAGATAATTTGTAGTCATGTTGGGCGAGTTGGAACCGGTCTATTTCTGAATCAAACGCGGCAATTTTTTTTGACATTTTGGGGATATAAAGATGAAATTTATCGAACAAAATGACCATTTGTGATGTTTTTGGGACATATTGGAGTGCCAACAGAAGAAGATCTTCAAAGGTAACGTCTAGCAGTAACAGGTGTAAGCCGGGCTCGGCTCCAGCTATACTCGTTTAACAAGCAACGCCTCATTTCCACCTACGGTAATTCTCTCATTAACAACATACTGTAAAAGGAAAACATTAGTTCACAGATAGTAGTTTGTTAGCTAGTTAACATTTCACACAGATTGGCTGGGTCCAGTAAGCAACTAACGTGTTATATCTTGAAGAACGGCAAGGAGTCGTATAACGTTACAGTACCAGGACACCTACAGCACCCGATGTCACAGGAAGGCCAAAAAGATCAGCAAGGACATAAACCACCCGAGCCACTGCCTGTTCACCCCTCTATCATCCAGAAGGCAAGGTCAGTACAGGTGCATCAAAGCTGGGACCGAGAGACTGAAAAACAGCTTCCATCTCAAGGCCATCAGACTGTTAGCCAGCACTAGCACGTTAGAGCCTGCTGCCTATAGGAATAGACTAGAAATCTCTGTCCACTTTAAGGAATGGAACACTAGTCACTTTACTGTTTACATATCTGGCATTACTCATCTCATATGTATATACTGTTTCCTATACTATTCTACTGTATCTTAGTCAGTTTAGCTCTGACATCATTCGTCCATAGGTACACAACCGTTCAAAAGTTTGTGAAAAAGTTTTGTCCATTAAAATAACATGAAATTTATCAGAAATACAGTGTAGACATTGTTGATGATGTAAATGACTATTGTAGCTGGAAACGGCAGATTTGTTATGGAATATCTACATAGGCCCCATTATCAGCAACCATCGATCCTGTGTTCCAATGTCACGTTGTGTTAGCTAATCCAAGTTTATCATTTTAAAAGGCTAATTGATAATTAGAAAACCCTTTGGAATTATGTTAGCACAGCTGAAAACAGTTGTACTAATTAAAGAAACACTCAACTAGTCTAAAGGAGGACAGTTTTATTATCTGGAGCATCTGCATTTGTGGGTTCGATTACTGGCTCAAAATGGCCAGAAACAAAGAACTTTCTTCTGAAATTAAGGCTATTCCATGCGAGAAATTGCCAAGAAACTGAAGATCTCGTACAACGCTGTGTACTACTCCTTTCACAGAACAGTGCAAACTGTCCCTAACCAGAATAGAAAGAGGAGTGGGAGGCCCCAGTGCACAACTGAGCAAGAGGACAATTACATTACAGTGTACCGTTTGAGAAACGATTCCTCACAAGTCCTCAACCGGCACCTTCATTAAATAGTACCCGCAAAACACCAGTCTGAAAATCAACAGTGAAGAGGTGACTCTGGGATGCTGGCCTTCTAGGCAGAATTCCTCTGTCCAGTGTCTGTGTTCTTTTTCTTTCTTTTTATTGGCCAGTCTGAGATATGGCTTTTTCATTGCAACTGCCTAGAAGGCCAGCATCCCGGAGTCACCTCTTCACTGTTGAAAAATATCCCAACTTGTGTAGCGCATAGTTTTGCCAACATTTGGAAAGTTCACTGACAAATGTGCCGTTTCCATCAGGCCTGCTGTAACATTTTTTCATCCTACATGTACTTCACTCACATTAAAGGGTTGGAAGGAAAGCTGGTTAATGTTATGTAATTAGTTGATAGTCGAAACCGATGCTGAACGACCGACCGGACAGCAAATCTGTTCCAAACGGGAATATTCACTAGGATCAAACGGGAACCATTCGAAAGAAGAGGTAAACGGAATGAAGCGTGGAAGAATTTGTCCAATGGAAACGTATTTCCGGTGCAAAACACTTTGCAACAGTGGGATTAATGAATACACCCCAGTCAAGTAGCAATCGACAGAAGCGTACCTACCAGTGATTGCAACACCTTTCTTATAGGAGCCGGGGTAGCCAGGGCTGGCCATGACCACAGTAACTGCAGACCTGTCCTGGTGCCACTCAGGTGGACTGGATGCCAACTTCCCCTCCAGGGTGCTCTGGAGAACCTCATACAGGTCACTCTTCAGCAAGGGCATCAGCACCTGGAACAAGGTCACGTTTAATAGGAAGAAAATATTTCCATTTAGAGTGAAACGGGAGGTAATACTGGAATTTCCGTTTTCCCACTACAAAATGGTTAGGTACGGTTTGCCCAACTGAACATGATTCAGGCTAGATCGAAATTTTCCCAATAGGCACAGATTAAGGACCAATTCATACTGCATTTTTCTTAACTTTACCCATTAGTGCAGTACAAGTGCAAAACTTGACTTATCAGCTCCATGATGATAACATAGAGCAGTGACATATACCAATAACACATGCTCTCACACACAGTTTACCAACCTGACACTCTGGGTCGCCGAAGCGACAGTTAAACTCCAGGACCTTCAGCCCCTGCTTGGTCAACATCAGCCCAGCATACAGCACACCTGATAGAGGATGACAACATGTAAACGAGTGAGACAAAAGAGAGGGGCACTATTTTGCACCCCTTTCATTTCCACTCAATAACCAGTGTGCTGCCTGCAGTTCATTACTCACCCACATAGGGGGTTCCCTCCTCCTTCATGCCATCCACAGTCTTCTGGAGGACAGTCTCTCTGATCTGCTGCAAAAGCTCCTGAGACACCTGGAAACAAATGGATGTTTGATTGACAGACAGAAGACAAACAGATGGACAGACAATAGCATGTTGTGCACAGGGAGAGAGAGAGAGAGAGTCGTACACACTCAGAGCAATGTTAGACAATGGTCGTGGTTGTACCTGGGGGGTGGGGCAGTAGGCCCCCATGCCGCCCGTGTTGGGGCCCAGGTCCCCGTCCTGCAGGCGTTTGTGGTCCTGGGCCGGGGGCATGGGGGACACACTGCAGCCATCACTGAAACACAGACACTACACAGGGAAGGAGACAGAAAGAGCAAGTAGTTAGTAAATGCCAATAATGGAACTGCATATTGAATTGTCGTCAGGGTACATACAGGCCGACATTTTACACAACCAAATGGCAGTGAGCAAAAATAACCATAACATTTTAAATAGACATGGAAAGCACATAATCCAATGTATTCTTTGCATGGATCTGTGCTATTTTGCATGACGAAATGTTGACCACTGTGCATGTAAACGTGGGTATTTCACAAGAAAAAGGACCGGACACTCACAGACACTTCTTCTCCCTCCAGTAGTTCCTCCACCACCACAGTCTCCCCGGCAGAGCCAAATGTTTTGTCCTGCAACACACACACAAACCTTCTTTAAAATGGGAGCTGGATTTGTCAAGTCGTGCCGAATACAACTGGTGTACAACTGCCTGCTTACCAGACCTTCCCAACGATGCAGAGTTTAAAAATATAAAATAGTAACACAAGAGGAATAAAATAAAGTACACAAGAACAGAGCTATATAAAAAGGGAGTACCAGATCAATGTGCAGAGGTACGAGGTATTCCAGGTAGATATGTACATGAAGGCAGGTTAAAGTGACTAGGCATCAGGATAGGTAAGAGTAAAATACAGAACAGAGTATCAGCAGCAAATTATGAGTGTAAAAGTTTGTGTTGTCGGTATGCGTGTGCGCGTATGTAGTGTGTGAGATTGAGTGTGTATATATAGTCTAGTGAGTGTGCATAAGTGACACATCTCCCCCAAAAGAACAACATTCAAGGCCGAGCGACATTCTTATGAAAACTGCTGTACTGAGGCACACATACATACCAGGAAATGTAAAACTAACTTTGGGTCACTTTGAAACTATACCTTCATTATGTCCAGCACAGCCTGGCAGGCCTCCTCCTGGTCCTTGGCCACAATGACACCCTTCCCTGCAGCCAGGCCGCTGGCCTTCACCACCAGAGCAGGAAAACTAGCCCTGGGGTTAGGGGTTAAAGGTTAGAGAGCCACAGAGGCAGGGTCAATTATATTTCAGTTCAGGAGATGGATAGAAATTCATCTCACATATAACACATTGTTGAGATGACAGACTACCTGGACTTGTCCAATTAGAAACACTGTTTTCCATGAACATGACCCCATCTCCCCAACAACTTCACCCCCCCACCCCAGTACTGACGTGCGGATGTAGCTGCAGGCCTCCTGGGGGTCGGTGAAGGAGCACCAGTTGGCTGTGGGGATGCCGTGACGGTCCATAAAGGCCTTGGAGAAACTCTTACTGGCCTCCAGCTGGGCAGCCTTCGCCGAGGGGCCGAAACACGGGACCCCTGCCGCTTGCAAGTCATCTACCATGCCTTGGGGGGGGGGGGCAGAGAAGAATGATGTCTCCTGTGTCTCCTGAACCCTCCTGTCTCAGCCTCCAGTATTTATGCTGCAGTATTTTATGTGTCAGGGGCTAGGGTCATAGTTTGTTATATCTGGAGTACTTCTCCTGTCCTATTCGGTGTCCTGTGTGAATCTAAGTGTGCTTTCTCTAATTGTCTCCTTTCTCTCTCTCGGAGGACCTGAGCCCTAGGACCATGCCCCAGGACTACCTGACATGATGACTCCTTGCTGTCCCCAGTCCACCTGGCCGTGCTGCTGCTCCAGTTTCAACTGTTCTGCCTTATTATTATTCGACCATGCTGGTCATTTATGAACATTTGAACATCTTGGCCATGTTCTGTTATTATCTCCACCCGGCACAGCCAGAAGAGGACTGGCCACCCCACATAGCCTGGTTCCTCTCGAGGTTTCTTCCTTGGGAGTTTTTCCTATCCACCGTGCTTCTACACCTGCATTGCTTGCTGTTCGGGGTTTTAGGCTGGGTTTCTGTACAGCACTTTGAGATATCAGCTGATGTACGAAGGGCTATATAAATACATTTGATTTGATGACGGTCAACTTGGCATTTCCTTTGTACCTGTACTGTTTCAGAAGGCTGAATATGAAATGGGGAAGATAAGGATGTGTGCCACTCACCTGCTGCGAGAGGCACCTCGGGCCCTACCACCACCAGCCCCACGCTATGCTCCTTACAGAACTGAGCCAGGATGGAGTGATTACTCACAGACACCTCTGTGCAGAGGGGGGAGAAGAGTCGCACACACAAATTTCAGATGGAACGGAGTGGCTAAGAGCTTTTCTAGATCATACGATTCCTGGTAATGTCAGATGACCATAAAAGACCTCAAGACAGATCATGATATGAAACAACAGTTATGCGTGTCCTTCTCACCAGAGTTTGAGATCTTTCCACAGTTGGCGGTGCCAGCATTCCCTGGTGCCACCAGGACCTGCTGGATGTGTGGTGACTGTGCCAGCTTCCATGCCAAGGTGTGTTCCCGCCCACCACTGCCAATCACCAGCAACCGCACTGCCATGGCAACTGAATGACAGGTAGATGGAAAAAGCAATCACACAACGTACACACGTGATCAAATCACATCACCGAACCAGGATGGTGCTCAGTAAGACAACATCGGGGAACTTTCAGACATAAATATATTCTGAAGAACAGACATGCTTCTCTAACATGTAGAATAAAGAAACTTATCAGCTCTATACAACATATTTCTATCTGCACCCTTCTGATTTCAACCCAGGTTAGTCACTGGGCACTAACAGCGACAGTAAATTAAACAGCTTCTCAAATGACTAATTTATCATCCATAAAGGAAGCTATTTAATTGCATGTGAAAATTGACCTATGGTGCAGGGAAACTGCAAATGAGGACCTTACCCAAGGCCTCATCACCAGGCTGCTGTGAAGGATCGGTGACCTTTTGCTGGGGCCTAGCATTTAAAGCTCTGATTCATACATCACATTTGTTGGGACACTGCCACCCATAAAAATCTGTCTCCAATTAGTTGTCATTGTCCAAGAGCCCATTCTGTGTAGGGACCCATTAAAACGGTGTAATTTGCATTAAAAAAACACATTAATACTGTTTTGTGTTTAATATGCCTCAGAACAGAAAGAGGTAGATCAGGGATGGGCAATGGGGAACTATGTCGGGGTCTCAACTTACTGTTGCGAGTTAGAATAGACAAGGTGCAATACCCACATTTGGTTATGGATCAGCAGCTTTTTCTTCTTTACATCAGTCACTGATAGTCAATTAGACCACGTCAGCAACATTTTTGGGTTGCTGAATTAGAAGGCCGCTAAAAACTCTCGAATTAACGGCCAGTGGGCCCCCATTGATTTTGTTGGTCAGTCTCACTCAGATTTCATATAAAAACAAATATGCAACCATTCCTCTCCGCCGTCAACAGGGGAGCCGGTGGGTACCAGTATGCAGACCGTCGAGCAACTGTGCCCAGCTGCCAAACGGTATGAACGTTGCAGATAGAAATGTGTGAATAGAGCCAAGGTGCTTTCTTATTCTACATATCAGAGGCTGTTTGATCTACATTGCCCATTTCTATCTTAACGTTCAATTAGGGACCAGTTGCCAAATTAACGTCATAATTTACTTTTCATGGCAGGTTAGGAGAACTTAAGCAGCAGGCGTGGATAATTAACTTAGCAGGTTATGATAAGTAGGTGTTAAGGTTAGGAAGAGGGTTAGGGTTAGCTTAAATGAAATAAATAACATTTGTTTACGTTAAATTTCACAAAAGCTGGATCTTTTCTAGCCATGACCCCCTGGAATGGCCTATACGCCTACTGATACAATTCCCGAGGAGTATGTACATCAGCAAACTATCAAATATGAGCTTTCACAGAGATAATGTGTGTAGCATGACGCGCGTGGTTCCCAATTAGTCGACGAGCTCCCTTTGATTGGAAACACTCACTCATGTGACTCACGAGGCAATGGGGCTATGCATTTACAGAGGTTTGAGAACTTTTGAATAGATCATTTTTATACATTTTAGTAAATTATTGCCCGCAGCGCATCGCTTAAAAATAAAAAAAAATCAGCACAATTGATGCAATCAGTACTAAAAACACAGGGTGGACAAGGAACTTGTTACAAAGTTTGCTGACCAGTGATGGCAGAATGAGCCCACTGACAATTTAACATGTGGGTGGAATGGCTCCACAAGCTAAGTTAAACTACGTAGTCAGATAGCTACAACTGCAGCTAGTTAACTACAGCTTTTGAGTTTCGCCACACAATCGATTGCTAATTTCATTGACGTAGTGAAATATTTGCAGCCACATGCAAAAATACGAAAAATCACCCTCTTTCGCAATGAGCCGTGTTCTTGTAGTTTTACCGAGGTACTGAAGCCAACTCCCCCAGTTGATTCCAAATTGTAATTAGCATCACGATGGTAAAACTTCGACTCGGTGACCACACGCGCAACACTGCAAGTTCTCATAAAACAACTTAGATGAAGTCTATTAAAGCCAAACTCACATGTATCTTGTGTAGTGGCGAGTTAGTATTTTTTGATGACAGAGCCCACGTCCAGATGTACTTTCCTTGCCCACAGCTAGGGGAGACTACCCTGTGTGCACGCGGGCAGTAAGCACGCGGGGTATTGCAGCGTTAAATTACGAGTCGAAACTAGCAAACTCGTACATTTTCGACTTTAAACTGGTCTGGCTATACAGGCGCCGCAGTCAACCAGTTAACAAGACGGACTTTTCCTAGTTGCAACTAGTACTTGAACGCAGCATATCAACTCTCAAATCACGTGGACCCAATATGATACGCAACTGTGTTTGTTTAGCTTTTAAACGCGGGTCAAATAATATATAGATGTAACTTCTATAGGCATTTATGTAGGCAGTGTCTAGTAAAATGTCTTAAGATAGTGTATAATGTGCATATCAAGTTTTGTTTCTGTAAAACACGTGTTAACTTCCTTAGCCTCTAGTCGTTTTTTCATTCAAAGAATCATGGGAGTTGTAGTTTTTGGGTCAAATCTATATTTTAAGCATGTCGAGCAGGGGTATTCACCTCTTAGAGGCGCTGCATGGTCAATCTGAATCCTGCATTGGCCGTGCAGCATTTTTGACGATATGGCCTTTGCAGAAGTCAGGGCATTCATACATCTTTGTTGAGCAGAACTGTTGTGAAGGAAGTTGTCAAGGAAGTACATTTTTGTTTATTTAGGACCGCCCACCCTCACCTACTGTCAGCCAATCATGCCAATGCAGAGCTTTTTGGACCCCTCAGCATGTTCAAATCCAATTTATGCTTGATCAAACAAATGTGGTCAGAGGCACCATATGGATGGTACGATGCAATTGGCGAACCTCTGGGGGAATGCAGAGGCCACATTGAGCTAATTACCGCATGGCAGTGTTCCTCTCAAATGTGTTAATAATGCAGATGACTCCATATAGCTCTGCATTGACATGATTGATTGACGGTAGGTCCTGTATAAACACACTCATTTCCTTGACAACTTCCTTTTCAACAGCTCTGAGCTGTGCCGCAAAGCAAGAAGTATGAATGTCCCTAGGCGCACACCCCGAGACAATTATTTTGTGTAGAGGTGCTGACTAATGGCAAATAAACTGTAAGCTCTGAGAGAACCACATTTAGAGCAGAAAGTTAATTCATACCTCCCCCCACAGGCATGTGCATCCATGGAAACCTGCAGGATTGTTGAAGATGATGTAAGTGACCTACTGAAAGACAAACAGAAACACAAATCCTATGATAACCTGAGTAGAGACGAGAGAAAGGCTCTTAAGGACTTTACGATCAGATCCTTCGATTATCATAAAAAAAATGAGACCGGAGGAATTTGTATACAAAACAAATGTGACCATGTGAATGAATGTCACCAACAACAATCTAAATGTGACTTGTATCATAAACTGAATTATGACCCTACCCTAGAATTCCAGCATAATATCACATCCACAGTGGAAAGCTGTTTGGAATCAGGACAAATCACAAAACAATAATGTGAATTTGTGTGAAATTTCCTTAGATAAACTTTTTATATAGTCGCTAAAATACTCAAAAAATGATCTCCTCCCCCAGGTAGACCCATTGTAGCTTCATTTAATTAACGCTGTGACGTCCAATATTTCTAAGTCTGGAACACCACATTAAACCGATGGTTGAGAATCTACCATCTTACATCAAATACAAGAGACTAGTCACATGATCTCATTGATAGAGGGCTTAAGGATACCAGAGGGCACCTTGCTGGCCACTTTTGATGTGGAGCTTGTACACTAATATTCCACACACTGGAGACTTGCAGGCGCTGCAACACTTCCTTCAGCAGAGAGACCTTTCACTTGCTTCATCCATTGATTGCCTTGCAAATCACTGAATTGGTATTATCCAATAATGACTGTCTTGGTGTCAGAATTTTTCCTTCAAATCCTGGTTGTAGCCATGGGCTTCCACTTTGCCCCCAACTATGCAAACCTGTATGTGGGACAAATTGAGGAAGCACTCATTTACAAAACAGAGACACACACCCTACTTTGTAAAACACTCCTATGGAAGAGATACAAAGATGTCTTTGCGCTCTGGGAAGGAAGTCAGCAGGAGCTAAATTAATTCCAAACTCCGCTAAACAAGAGCTCTGAATACCTCAAATTCCCCATGCAGACTGATGAGAGAAAAATAAAACTACCTGCATTTATGGATCAAAGAGAGTGATGCATTACACACAGAGTTATACACAAAGGCCACAGACCGCAATACCCTGCTGCGTGCAGATAGTATGAATACCCTTCCCCTCAAGAATGGTCTACCATACAGCGAGCTACGCAGGGTTAAATTCATCTGTGGCCACCAGTCAGATTTTGACAGCAATGCTAAGAAAATGACAGATACATTCAAAATGAAAGGCTACAAGGACAAAACCCTTGATGCTGCAATAATGAACATCTCAATCTCTCAGTTTGCTAAAAAACTAAACCGAAGAAAAAAAACAATTAAACAGTCTGTGTGTTCAGAGAAAATGAAAGCGAGTAATCTATCTCATCACCTGTTCATGTGAGAAAGCCTACGTAGGACAAACGAAAAGACAAGTAAAATAACGCATTGCTGAACAATCAGGTGTAAGAATACTGACTATCAAGTAGCAGCTCACTTTGAAGCTAACCATCCTCTCCCATCAAATACACAGGCATTGAGCATGTTCATCTACCTAGGAAAGGAGGTAAAACTCGAGATCCTACTACAACAGAGGGAGGCCTACCGGATATCCTGTCTAAAAACATTGACCCCTAGTGGTCTGAAAATTGACTTGGATCTCAGGCCCTTCTTATGAACAATAAGTCTTATAAATTAATATATTATTTCTACGGCTTATTAGCGTACACCCAATATGTTCCCCCTTTTGATGCTTATTATGCATTATGGTTGAACCAACATATTACATGTAACAACATTTTTATGAATTTGGAAACAATTCAATATTATACAGTGCATTCGGAAAGTATTCAGCCCGCTTGACTTTTTCCACATTTTGTTACGTTACAGCCTTATTCTAAAATGTATTAACTAGTTTTTTTCCCCTCAATCTACACATAATACCCCACAATGACAAAGCAATTTTTTTTTTTTTTTATGTTTGCAAATGTGTTAAAGATAAATAACGGTCTCTCCAGAGATGATTGATTGGGTTCAAGTCCGGCCTCTGGCTGGGCAACTCAATGACATTCAGAGATTTGTTCCGAAGCCACTCCTGCATTGTCTTGGCTGTGTGCTTTGGGTCGTTGTCCTGTTGGAAGGTGAACCTTCACCCCAGTCTGAGGTCCTGAGGGCTCTGGAGCAGATTTTCATCAAGGATCTCTCTGTACTTTGCGCCGTTCATCATTCCCTCGATCCGACGAGTCTACCAGTCCCAGTCACTGAAAAACATCCTCACAGCATCATACTGCCATCACCATGCTTCACCGTAGGGATGGTGCCAGGTTTCCTCCAGATGTGACGCTTTGCATTCATCAGACAAGATACTCTTGTTTCTCATGTTCTGAGTCCTTTAGGTGCCTTTTGGCAAACTCCAAGCAGGCTGTCATGTGTCTTTTACTGAAGAGTGTCTTCCGTCTGGCCACTCTACCATAAAGGCCTGATTGGTGGAGTGCTGCAGAGATGGTTCTCCCATCTCCACAGAGGAACTCAGTGACCATTGGGTTCTTGGTCACCTCCCTGACCAAGGCCCTTTTCCACAATTGCTCAGTTTGGCCGGGCGGCCAGCTCTAGGAAGTCTTGCTGGTTCCAAACCTCTTCTTGGGACCATCAATGCTGCAGAATTATGTTGGCACCTTTCCCCAGATCTGTGCCACGACACAATCCTGTCTTGGTGCTTTACGGACAATTCCTTTGACCCCCTATGACCTTATATAGACAGGTGTGTGCCTTTCCAAATCATGTCCAATCAATTGAATTAACCACAGGTGGACCCCATTCAAGTTGTAGAAAAAGTTCCAGGATGATCAATGGAAACAGGATGCAACTGAGCTCAATTTCGCGTCTCATAGCAAAGGGTCTGAATACTTATGTAAATAAGTAATGTTTTTAATTTTGAATACATTTGCAAAGATTTCTAAAAACCTTTATTCACTTTGTCATTATGGGGTATTTTGTGTAGATTGATGAGGATTTTTTATTTATTTAATCCAATTTATAATAAGGCTGTAATGTAACAAAATGTGGAAAAAGGGATCTGAATACTTTTCAAATGCACTGTATTTAAGTTTCACTCAATTCATTTACACCCCTCACTATTGTTATTGGTAACACTAATTGCACCGTTTGTCTTCATAACCTGGTTTAAGCATTCATGACATTACCCCGAAGAAGGCACAGTGATGCCGAAACTTTGGTGTTTTACCCAATAAATGACTGGGAGTTGTTATATATAGGTCTTGCGACTCTTTATGTATTTTGATAGCTTACAAATAAAAGGGAGTTAACAATGACAAACATCACAACGTGGAACGACAACAGATACATGTTGATTGATTTAAACATGGTTTCATATTTGGTTGGTTTCCTGGACACAGATCAAGCCTAGTCCTGGACTCAACTGCTACTGTTAATGGAGAATCTCCATTGAACATCATTCTTAGTCAAGGACCAGGCTTAATCTGTGTCTGGGAAACTGGCCAAATAAGTGGTAGCCAAAATTCTTGAGTACAGAAAACTGCAAATCATGAGCACACTCACGATATACACCTAATCTGTATCTGTGTAGATGAGCACAGCATCACATTTACATCCCGGTGCCACAGATTTAGCTTATCTGGTATTGCAGAGTGGCGCATTAGGGTTGATTGTCCTGCTGCAGAAGACAGGGTTTCAAACCGTGCACCATTTCAATGTGCAGGGCACAGGAGGTTGGTGGCACCTTAATTAGGGAGGACAGGCTCTTGGTAATGGCTGGAGCAGAATTAGTGGAATGGTATCAAGTCCATCCAACACATGGTTTCTATGTGTTTGGTGCCATTCTATTTGCGCAGTTCTAGCCATTATTACGGGCCGTTCTCCACTCAGCAGCCTCCACTGGTGCAGGGGCATACATCAAGTAGGCTACTCTTGACATCACACACATAAGATCAGGGTCATATTCATTAGTGCATACTACAGCAAAACGTTATGAAATGGAATAGGAAAATTAATGTTTGTTATTGGGTAAGTTCAGGTAGTCACTCCCTGTTTCGGTTCATTTTCTTCTGCTTGATGTCAGTGAATACGACCCAGAAAAGTGTTCAAACAAAGTATTACTGTCAGGGACGGATATCCTACTGTACAGCAGCAGGGCCTCGTTCAGGTCGGAGTAATGTTACTGAATGTTCAGATAAAAAATGTATTGTGTACAACATGACTGGCCAATATTATACAGTGGGGCAAAAAAGTATTTAGTCAGCCACCAATTGTGCAAGTTCTCCCACTTAAAAAGATGAGAGGCCTGTAATTTTCATCATAGGTACACTTCAACTATGACAGACAAAATGAGAAAAAAAATCCAGAAAATCACATTGTAGGATTTTTTATGAATTTATTCGCAAATTATGGTGGAAAATAAGTATTTGGTCAATAACAAAAGTTTATCTCAATACTTTGTTATATACCCTTTGTTGGCAATGACAGAGGTCAAACGTTTTCTGTAAGTCTTCAAAAGGTTTTCACACACTGTTGCTGGTATTTTGGCCCATTCATCCATGCAGATCTCCTCTAGAGCAGTGATGTTTTGGGGCTGTTGCTGGGCAACATGGACTTTCAACTCCCTCCAAAGTTTTTCTATGGGGTTGAGATCTGGAGACTGGCAAGGCCACTCCAGGACCTTGAAATGCTTCTTACGAAGCCACTCCTTTGTTGCCCAGGTGGTGTTTGAGATCATTGTCATGCTGAAAGACCCAGCCACGTTTCAATGCCATTGCTGATGGAAGGAGGTTTTCACTCAAAATCTCACACGATACATGGCCCCATTCATTCTTTGCTTTACACGGATCAGTCGTCCTGGTCCCTTTGCAGAAAAACAGCCCCAAAGCATGATATTTCCACCCCCATGCTTCACAGTAGATATGGTGTTCTTTGGATGCAACTCATTCTTTGTCCTCCAAACACAACGAGTTGAGTTTTTACCAAAACGTTATATTTTGGTTTCCTCTGACCATATGACATTCTCCCAATCTTCTTCTGGATCATCCAAATGCTCTCTAGCAAACTTCAGACGGGCCTGGACATGTACTGGCTTAAGCAGGGGGACCCGTCTGGCACTGCAGGATTTGAGTCCCTGGCGGCGTAGTGTGATACTGATGGTAGGCTTTGTTACTTTGGTCCCAGCTCTCTGCAGGTCATTCACTAGGTCCTCCCGTGTGGTTCTGGGATTTTTGCTCACCGTTCTTGTGATCATTTTGACCCCACGGGGTGAGATCTTGCGTGGAGCCCCAGATCGAGGGAGATGATCAGTGGTCTTGTATGTCTTCCATTTCCTAATAATTGCTCCCACAGTTGATTTCTTCAAACCAAGCTGCTTACCTATTGCAGATTCAGTCTTTCCAGCCTGGTGCAGGTCGACAATTTTGTTTCTGGTGTCCTTTGACAGTTCTTTGGTCCTGGCCATAGTGGAGCTTGGAGTGTGACTGTTTGAGGTTGTGGACAGGTGTCTTTATACTGATAACAAGTTCAAACAGGTGCCATTAATACAGGTAACGAGTAGAGGACAGAGGAGCCTCTTAAAGAAGAAGTTACAGGTCTGTGAGAGCCAGAAATCTGGCTTGTTTGTTGGTGACCAAATACTTATTTTCCACCATAATTTGCAAATAAATTCCTTAAAAATCCTACAATGTGATTTTCTGTATTTTTTTTCTTCTAATTTTGTCTGTCATAGTTGAAGTGTACCTATGATGAAAATTACAGGCCTCATCTTTTTAAGTGGGAGAACTTGCACAATTGGTGGCTGACTAAATACTTTTTTGTCCCACTGTAGATAGACATATCAGAATTATTAGTTGTGTCTGAATAGGAAATTGAGTCAGCTCTATCAATTCTACAGTTTTTGAGTGCTTCTTTTTTGTTTTTGAGTGTTTCACCTCACTGAATACACCTGGGGCACATTCAGCAGAGTGCAACGTTGTTGGATGTTCAGATAGAAATATAATATGTAGAACAGACAAGCCTCTCTTACCTGTAGAATAAGGAACCATGTTAGCTCTATTAATGACATTTCTATCACCAGTTTCTGAACATTTCCCCTCACAGAATACAAGTAACAATAGTGCGAAGGTCAAAGATCCATTGTCCAATCAGAGCAAGATTTTTGGTAATGATGTGTCCACTGTCCAGCCATATCAAAGCAAAGGGAGTTCAGGGGTGTGGAGAAGCTCCTGTCCTTGGTCTGAGTCTCTGAGGGCGAAGACCGTCACACCTGAACTGTACGCTGCGGGGATCACGACATGGCTCATCCTAAACTGATCTTCGTCATCATGGTCTTCCTCACGAATCATCTGCCTCAATTGACCTAAGGGAGTAAAGGACCACACGCACACAAATGCACAGGTGTGCACACACACACGCGTCATTGGCCGTCATTGAAAATAAGAATTTGTTCTTAACTGACTTGCCTAGTAAAATAAAGGTAAAATAAAAAATAAAATAAATAATTGACATCCTGCTTTGGCAGAACTAAATTGTGTGTTATTCTGAGACAAAGAGTGAGAGAGAGAGAGAGAGAGAGACAGACATAGGGCGCCTTCCTGTGCCCAGGCGTTACTGACGCATGCCAGATCTTAAAGTGGCTGGATAGGTATTTTACATAACACAGTCGATGACGTGGCACACAACCATTGGTTGATGCATGCAAGATCTGAGCAGGGGAACATGACCAGAGTAACAGAGATCAGTGAAATCTCTCTCTCACCCTCCACATCCAGGGCTTTCCAGCGTGGGTCAGACTGGTCGTCTGATAGGCTAGACAGAGGGGCGTCAGCTGTCAATCTCAGCAGCACATCCTCTCGACGTATCAGCAACACAGATTCACTGCAGAGTCGCTGATGCACCTCCCGCTCACTCACTGGGACATAGAATGCATGAAGTCACACAGGCTATACTCTCTCTCTCTCACACACACACACACACACACACACACACACACACACACACACACACACACACACACACACACACACACACACACACACACACACACACACACACACACACACTACTTACCCACATCCAGGGGGTTGGTCATATAGACAGTGTCGGGTCCGACCCCAAAGATGAGTTGGTGGTGCCATGCGTCGGGAACCTCCTCTCCCTCTGGCACTGCCAGCTGCATGTTCATGGTGGCCACGGGCACTGCCCCTTTCTGGATCCACTGTGCCAGCCAGGGTACCAGCCTCACCCGCCGGCGAGGGTGGAGGGGGAAGTGGCGACCCAGCACGCGCCCACCACTGGCCTGCTCCGCCCCAGCTATCAGCTGTGCGTGTGTGGCGCCTGTGAGAGGGGAAGAGACAGAGAGGAGGGTGTATCACAGATATACAACAGTGGAAAATAAATACAGAAACACACAAACACGCACACACAAAGATTCTTGTCATAAATTGTGGAAATTAGGTTAGATTGCTGTCAGGTGATTATTGTGAAAACAGTGCACAGTTGTTAGCTAAAAAGAACAATGAGAGTAAGCGGTCAATACCAGCCTCGCTCCGGGAGAACAGGTAATCGGGCAGCGGCGCCTCGTTCCTCCTCAGGCACGTCCGCACACACCGGTCAGCCGTCTCGGGTGCCACAATGATGCCGAGGGCCTGTAGGACATCCACTACGGCCGTTGCCCCACAAGCGGACGCTCCTATCTGCATGGTCTGCCTCTCCATTGCCTCCTGGATGGACCATAACATAGCCCCTTGTCCCTGCCTTTCCTCTCCATCTTTGGGACATTGGGATGCACAGCAAGCAGTTTCAGTCTGCTTCTCCTCATGAGGATGCTCTCCCTCCATCTTCACAATCCACACCTGCTGAAAAACGACTTATATGATGATCATATTTATTTTTTAGACTGCATTGCATATTGATATGCTTGACCGATACAGACTCTTATCAGAATCACTGTTATAAGTTGTATTGTTATGCTAGGTCGGTGAGAATCGCACACGGAGCCTTTTGATCTGAATCTACATTTGGGGAATACTGACAAGTAGCCCAATAATAGACTACCTTACAGTACATTTTCTATTTAAAAGGCAAATTGTCTCTGGCAGCCAAAACAGCCAAATACACCATCTAAACTTAAATAGATTCTCAAATGGCCTACGATTTTAGAAAACATATCACATCAAAATAATTATTTCACAAATGCAAAATATGCACTTACTGTCCACTGTTTTACAGTTGCAGAAGTATTTTTCAGTGACAACAAAGGTGTAATCATTAGCCAAACAGTTGCAACTAAAACTAGAGTTTGTATTGGACAAATTCAGGTAGATCCCTCCCCAATTCGTTCCGTTTGCTTCCGCTTAAGAAATGTTTTGCGTCCTTCTTCCGTTTACACCAAGGGTTGGATTCCAAATAATTTCCCAATCGTTTCATTTTGAACAGAACAATTTTGTGGGTTCCGTTCCAGTACTGTTCCAACCAGCAAAATAAAGTTCTGAACCAGTTTGAACCAAAACAAGTAACGGCTTATATCGTTCCTTACTGTTACTTTTTAAACCTCCAAAATCGTTACATATATATATATTTTTTCTTCCCGAAAATACGATGGTGTGGAAGGAACGTTCAATGTCTGAACTTCTGAGAGTTGGCTTAACATTGGACCAGAGCTACAAGCTTGTGTGTGCCAGCAGCGGTTAGGGTGACCACATGTCCCGGATTGTGCGGGACAGTCATGCATTTTGACCCTTTGTCCCGCAACAATCATGTCCGACATTTTATCAACAAATTCAAACAACATTAATTTAGAAAAAAGGTTAATTTGTCTCTTATTTTAGTCAAACATTACAACTTGTCTCTTGCCGTCACAAAAAAAAAATATATCATAAGGATGTGGTAGCCTGAGCCTACTGGTAATGTTAAACACTTCTCCAATCGTTGTTGAGATTTGATATTCTGCGCAAGATGAGAAGTAGGCCAATGCCACAGATAGGATTTAAGAAATATGATTGGTTGACAATAGGCCTTTCGGCTTAAAGTCCAGCTAAACTTGAAGAGGACAGTAGGCCTAACTGCCAAATGTTTTTATTAATGTAGGCTAAAATGTTCAGGGAATGTCCAGCAAAATCATCCGGTTGTCCTGCATTTGGGTCTTTTAAATGATTCCACCTAAGTAGTGATGCGTGAGTAACATCACTGGGGAAGCCAAGCCCCCCCCAAAAAAGCCAAGCCCACTATAACCTGTTAGTTCATACACGCATTGACACTGTGATATATAGGCCTAAGGCCAAGACAATAAGATGACACAGTGGCAAAATAAATTCAACCACACAATTGTTTCATTACAAAACCAGAGAGCAACATCTGTCCGGTGAAGTCCACAAAACATATTGCATGTAACAAGCAGTTACATGACCTACAGCATGGTCAAGCAAGGTCATGTTTCTGACATTTTCGGACTATGAAACAACTATACATTTAGAACCACAGAGAGTTACCGCAAGTCGTAAAGAAAACAGGAGTTGCCGCCACTCTTCCAGCACCATTTCAACTTTAACATCATCTAATCACCTATGCTTAGTCTAATACAGTGACAACTACAAGATACCAAAAACGATTAAGTCCAATCAACTTAAACTAAATATGGTGTGGCTGTCCATGGTTCTAATTTCTGTGTGTGTGAGTGTGTGTGTGCGAGTGTGTGTGTGCAAGTAGAAAAAACATGTTGACTCACCCTACTTGTAAAAACGCCAATGCCGTCCTTTTCTTTCATGTTGACTAAACAGTCTGTGACTCTCTCATACAGTACAGTTTCAGTTTTTGTTGTCCTAGGCTACCTGGCTAAAATGCTTGTTCGCTAGCCTAACTTCACTTCAGGAGCAACAATGCGCCAGGCCAGCTAGTAAACATGAGCATACTACATCTAGCTACATGTTGAACTTCCATCCTCTCAGGTCAGTGTATGGTCAGGGTATAATGTATGAATGTATGGTTGGATCAGAATCGCAAAAAAAAGGTCAAAATTCCTATCTCCGTGATGTTTGGTTTCTGATGTGATTGCTCTGAAGCCAAATTCAAACTAGCTTCCTTTGACACTTTTTTTGGCACACTATGACCATTCACAGCTGAGATCACTCACTTTAGCTCAATGCTGGTTGGCTATTATTTAATAAAGGGAGGCCAAATGCTTGCAACAATGTAATACTCTATTTTGACCAGACAGCATCAAATAGATAACTGTTTTGTTCGCTCGGATGCTTTCTCCAGTGAGATACATTCAACTTGTTGAATAACACTTATGAAACACAGAGAGACGAAAGATAAATCATTATTATTTAATTTTTTACAAATTATTTTTTGTTGTAAATTCTTTGGGGAATCCTGGCTTCCCTTGGCATCCATGAATACACGCCACTGGTACCACCAACATTTAAATGAAAACACTTCTTAGCTTTTTGTAGTTAATGAATCCAATGTAAAATGTGATAGCTATAGTATCCTTAACTAGCATTGAAAAAGTGAATTATTATTCTCTAATTAAAAAATCAGCGCAGATTCGAGTCCCTTGTGAGAATTTGTCTGCCAGTGGGTAACCTGCCATTCGTTCTATTGATCAACGTGCAATCACTGGAGAATAAACTGGATGAGCTCCGTTCGAGACGATCTTACCAACAGAACATCTTATAAACTGTAATATATTATGTTTCACCAAGTCGTGGATGAACAACGACACTGGGTTTTCCGTGCATCGGCAAGACAGAACAGCTACCTCTGGTAAGACGAGGGGTGGTGGTGTGTGTCTATTTGTCAATAACAGCTGGTGTGCAATGTCTAATATTAAGGAAGTCTCGAGATATTGCTCGATGAAAAAAGTACCTAATTGTCATACTTGAGTAAAAGTAGAACTATGTGGGGCCTCCCGGGTGGCGCAGTGGTCTAGGGCACTGCATCGCATTGCTAGCTGTGCAAGCCCAGGCTCTGTCGCAGCCGGCCGCGACCGGGAGGTCCATGGGGCGACGCACAATTGGCCTAGCGTTGTCCCGGTTAGGGAGGGCTTGGCCGGTAGGGATATCCTCGTCTCATCACGCACAAGCGACTCCTGTGGCGGGCCAGGCGCAGTGCACGCCAACCAGGTCGCCAGGTGCATGGTGTTTCCTCTGACACGGCTGGCTTCCGGGTTGGATGCGCACTGTGTTAAGAAGCAGTGCGGCTTGGTTGGGTTGTGTTTCGGAGGACGCATGGCTTTCAACCTTCGTCTCTCCCGAGCCTGTACGGGAGTTGTAGAGATGAGACAAGATAGTAACTACTAACAATTGGATACCACAAAATTGGGGAGAACTTTAATAGTAAATTTACTTTAAATATACTTAAATATCAAAAGTAAATGTAATTGCTAAAATATCCTTAAGAATCAAAAGTATAAATCATTTCAAATTCCTTATATTAAGCAAACCAGACAGCATCATTTTATTTACGGATAGCCAGGGGCACACTCCAACACAGACATAATTTACAAATTACGCATGTGTTTAGTGAGTCTGCCAGATCAAAGGCAGTAGGGATGACCAGGGATGTTCTCTTGATAAGGTTGTGAATTAGACCATTTTCCTGTCCTGCTAAGCAGTCAAAATGTAAAGAGTACTTTTGTGAGCCAGGGAAAATGTATGGAGTAAAATGTACATCATTTTCTTTAAGAATGTAGTGAACCACGGTGCCGGAGGAGATGGCCGCCGTTTTACGGTCTCCTAACCAATTGTGCAATTATGTGTTTTTCCCCAGCGATATTTGTAAATTATTTTGTACATAATGTTTCTGCAACCGTATCTTACAGAAGAGATTCTGGATATCAGGACAGCGATCACTCACCTCGGATTAGACAAAGATTTCTTCAACAACAACAAGCAGGACTCACACAATATTCTCCAAACACCCCACAGGGCAGACATCCCAATTTTTCGCAAAAGGAAGTGAGGCAGAGGACGAAGAGCCGGATGCCTTGTCCGGACCCGCAGAAGGCAGAACTAGGAAAGCTGCCGTTACCGTCAATATTACTCGCCAACGTGCAATCATTGGACAATAAACTGATATCCTACCAACGGGACATCAAAAATTGTAATATCCTATGTTTCACGGAATCGTGGCTGAATGACGACATGGATATTCAGCTAGCGGGAAACACGCTGCACCGGCAGGATAGAACAGCACACTCCGGTAAGACGAGGGGGGGGGGGTCTGTGCAGATCTGTAAACATCAGCTGGTGAACGAAATCTAAGGATGTCTCTAGATTTTGCTTGCCTGAAGTAGAGTATATTGTGATAAACTGCAGGCCACACTACTTGCCTAGAGATTTCTCAGCTATACTTTTCGTGGCTGTTTATTTACCACCACAGACAGATGATGGGACTAAGACCGCACTCAGTCAGCTGTATAAGGAAATAAGCAAACAGGAAACCACTCACCCAGAGGCGGCGCTCCTAGTGGCCGGAGACTTTAATGCATGGAAACTTAAATCAGTTCTACCAAATCTCTATCAACATGTTAAATGTGCAACTAGAGGGAAAAGAATTCTAGATCACCTGTACTCCACACAGAGATGCGTACAAAGCTCTCCCTCGCCCTCCATTTGGTAAATCCGACCACAACTCTATCCTCCTGACTCCCGATTACAAGACAAAATTAAAGCAGGAAGCACCAGTGACTCGGTCTATAAAAAATGGTCAGATGAAGCAGATGCTAAACTACAGGACTGCTTTGCTATCACAGACTGGAACATGTTCCGGGATTCTTCCGATGGCATTAAGGAGTACACCACATCAGTCACTGGCTTTATCAATAAGTGCATTGAGGACGTCGTCCCCACAGTGACTGTGCGTACATACCCCAACCAGAAGCCATGGATTACAGGCAACATTTGCACTGAGCTAAAGGCACTGATGTTTACTTCCGGCGCCGACTGAGATGGCCGCCTCGCTTCGCGTTCCTAGGAAACACTGCAGTTTTTTGTTTTTTTTACGTGTTATTTCTTACATTAGTACCCCAGGTCATCTTAGGTTTCATTACATACAGTCGAGAAGAACTACTGAATATAAGATCAGCGTCAACTCACCATCAGTACGACCAAGAATATGTTTTCCGCGACGCGGATCCTGTGTTCTGCCTTACAAACAGGACAACGGAATGGATCGCATGCAGCGACCCAAGGAAACGACTCCGAAAAAGAGGGAAACGCGGCGGTGTTCTGGTCAGACTCCGAAAAAGGGCACATCGCGCACCACTTCCCAGCATTCTTCTTGCCAATGTCCAGTCTCTCGACAACAAGGTTGATGAAATCCGAGCAAGGGTGGCATTCCAGAGGGACATCAGAGACTGCAACGTTCTCTGCTTTACGGAAACACGGCTTACTGGGAAGACGCTATCCAGGGCGGTGCAGCCAACGGGTTTCTCCACGCATCGCGTGGACAGAAACAAACATCTCTCTGGTAAGAAGAGTGGCGGGGGCGTATGCCTCATGACTAACGGGACATGGTGTGATGAAGGAAACATACAGGAACTCAAATCCTTCTGTTCACCTGATTTAGAATTCCTCACAATCAAATGTAGACCGCATTATCTTCCAAGAGAATTCTCTTCGATTATAATCACAGCCGTATATATCCCCCCCCAAGCAGACACATCGATGGCTCTGAACAAACTGTATTTAACTCTTTGCAAACTGGAAACCATTTATCCGGAGGCTGCATTCATTGTAGCTGGGGATTTTAACAAAGCCAATCTGAAAACAAGACTCCCTAAATTTTATCAGCATATCGATTGCGCAACCAGGGGTGGTAAAACCTTGGATCATTGTTACTCTAACTTCCGCGACGCATATAAGGCCCTGCCCCGCCCCCCTTTCGGAAAAGCTGACCACGACTCCATTTTGCTGATCCCTGCCTACAGGCAGAAATTAAAACAAGAGGCTCCCACGCTGAGGTCTGTCCAACGCTGGTCAGACCAAGCTGACTCTACACTCCAAGACTGCTTCCATCACGTGGACTGGGACATGTTTCGTATTGCGTCAGATGGAAATATTGACGAATACGCTGATTCGGTGTGCGAGTTCATTAGAACGTGCGTCGAAGATGTCGTTCCCATAGCAACGATAAAAACATTCCCTAACCAGAAACCGTGGACTGATGGCAGCCTTCGCGTGAAACTGAAAGCGCGAACCACTGCTTTTAATCAGGGCAAGGTGTCTGGCAACATGACTGAATATAAACAGTGCAGCTATTCCCTCCGCAAGGCTATTAAACAAGCTAAGCGTCAGTACAGAGACAAAGTGGAATCTCAATTCAATGGCTCAGACGCAAGAGGCATGTGGCAGGGTCTACAGTCAATCACGGACTACAAGATGAAATCCAGCCCAGTCACGGACCAGGATGTCTTGCTCCCAGGCAGACTAAATAACTTTTTTGCCCGCTTTGAGGACAATACAGTGTCACTGACACGGCCTGCAACGGAAACATGCGGTCTCTCCTTCACTGCAGCCGAGGTGAGTAAGACATTTAAACGTGTTAACCCTCGCAAGGCTGCAGGCCCAGACGGCATCCCCAGCCGCGCCCTCAGAGCATGCGCAGACCAGCTGGCCGGTGTGTTTACGGACATATTCAATCAATCCCTATACAAGTCTGCTGTTCCCACATGCTTCAAGAGGGCCACCATTGTTCCTGTTCCCAAGAAAGCGAAGGTAACTGAGCTAAACGACTACCGCCCCGTAGCACTCACTTCCGTCATCATGAAGTGCTTTGAGAGACTAGTCAAGGACCATATCACCTCCACCCTACCTGACACCCTAGACCCATCCAATTTGCTTACCGCCCAAATAGGTCCACAGACGATGCAATCTCAACCACACTGCACACTGCCCTAACCCACCTGGACAAGGGGAATACCTATGTGAGAATGCTGTTCATCGACTACAGCTCGGCATTCAACACCATAGTACCCTCCAAGCTCGTCATCAAGCTCGAGACCCTGGGTCTCGACCCCGCCCTGTGCAACTGGGTACTGGACTTCCTGACGGGCCGCCCCCAGGTGGTGAGGGTAGGCAACAACATCTCCTCCCCGCTGATCCTCAACACGGGGGCCCCACAAGGGTGCGTTCTGAGCCCTCTCCTGTACTCCCTGTTCACCCACGACTGCGTGGCCACGCACGCCTCCAACACAATCATCAAGTTTGCGGACGACACAACAGTGGTAGGCTTGATTACCAACAACGACGAGACGGCCTACAGGGAGGAGGTGAGGGCCCTCGGAGTGTGGTGTCAGGAAAATAACCTCACACTCAACGTCAACAAAACTAAGGAGATGATTGTGGACTTCAGGAAACAGCAGAGGGAACACCCCCTATCCACATCGATGGAACAGTAGTGGAGAGGGTAGCTAGTTTTAAGTTCCTCGGCATAGACATCACAGACAAACTGAATTGGTCCACTCACACTGACAGCGTCGTGAAGAAGGCGCAGCAGCGCCTATTCAACCTCAGGAGGCTGAAGAAATTCGGCTTGTCACCAAAAGCACTCACAAACTTCTACAGATGCACAATCGAGAGCATCCTGGCGGGCTGTATCACCGCCTGGTACGGCAACTGCTCCGCCCTCAACCGTAAGGCTCTCCAGAGGGTAGTGAGGACTGCACAACGCATCACCGGGGGCAAACTACCTGCCCTCCAGGACACCTACACCACCCGTTGTTACAGGAAGGCCATAAAGATCATCAAGGACATCAACCACCCGAACCACTGCCTGTTCACCCCGCTATCATCCAGAAGGCGAGGTCAGTACAGGTGCATCAAAGCTGGGACCGAGAGACTGAAAAACAGCTTCTATCTCAAGGCCATCAGACTGTTAAACAGCCACCACTAACATTGAGTGGCTGCTGCCAACACACTGTCATTGACACTGACCCAACTCCAGCCATTTTAATAATGGGAATTGATGGGAAATGATGTAAATATATCACTAGCCACTTTAAACAATGCTACCTTATATAATGTTACTTACCCTACATTATTCATCTCATATGCATATGTATATACTGTACTCTACATCATCGACTGCATCCTTATGTAACACATGTATCACTAGCCACTTTAACTATGCCACTTTGTTTACTTTGTCTACACACTCATCTCATATGTATATACTGTACTCGATACCATCTACTGTATGCTGCTCTGTACCATCACTCATTCATATATCCTTGTGTACATGTTCCTTATCCCCTTACACTGTGTATAAGACAGTAGTTTTGGAATTGTTAGTTAGATTACTTGTTGGTTATCACTGCATTGTCGGAACTAGAAGCACAAGCATTTCGCTACACTCGCATTTAACATCTGCTAACCATGTGTATGTGACAAATAAAATTGGATTTGATTTGAAGGGTAGAGCTGCCTCTTTCAAGGTGCAGGACTCTAACCCGGAAGCTTACAAGAAATCCCGCTATGCCCTGCGACGAACCATCAAACAGGCAAAGCGTCAATACAGGGCTAAGATTGATTCATACCACACCGGCTCCGACGCTCGTCGGATGTGGCAGGGCTCGCAAACTATTACAGACTATAAAGGGAAACACAGCCGCGAGCTGCCCAGTGACACGAGCCTATCAGACAGGCTAAATCACTTCTATGCTCGCTTTGAGGCAAGCAACACTGAGACTACACTACATGAGATCATCAGCTGTTCAGGACGACTGTGTGATCTCACTCTCCGTAGCCGACGTGAGTAAGACCTTTAAACAGGTCAACATACACAAGGCTGCTGGGCCAGACGGATTACCAGGACGTGTGCTCCGGGCATGTGCTGACCAACTGGCAGGTGTCTTCACTGACATTTTCAACATGTTCCTGATTGAGTCTGTAATACCAACATGTTTCAAGCAGACCACCATAGTCCTTGTGCCCAAGAACACAAAGGCAACCTGCCTAAATGACTACAGACCTGTAGCACTCACGTCTGTAGCCATGAAGTGCTTTGAAAGCCTGGTAATGGCTCACATCAACACTATTATCCCAGAAATCCTAGACCCACTCCAATTTGCATACTGCCCAAACAGATCAACAGATGATGCAATCTCTATTGCACTCCACATTGCCCATTCCCACCTGGACAAAATTAACACCTGTGAGAATGTTATTCATTGACTACAGCTCAGCGTACAACAAAGCTCATAAGGACCCTGGGACTAAACACCTCCCTCTGCAACTGGATCCTGGACTTCCTGACAGGCCGCCCCCAGGTGGTGAGGGTAGGTAGCAACACATCTGCCACGCTGATCATCAAAAGGAGGAATCTACTGAGATGAACTTGATCAACCAAGTCGATTTCACCTTTCTCTCAATGCCACACACTTGTCACTAATTATCAGGACTTCCCTGACATGCTCATTCACACCTTTTTTTGTACATAAATCCTGTCCAGTTTTTGTTTTCTTTTTTTACAGTTGTGTGTGTCCAAGTTAAGAGAAAGTTTATTTCCTATTTATTATCCATGTGTATTTCCTTATTTTTGTTATTTGATATATATTGGTTTAATAGTAATCCTTATCACCTTTACCTTTTATGTTATGCAATCTGCTTGGAATGCATCTTCTCTGTTGCAGAACCACACACAAATCCAACTTTACCATGTCCAACCACAAGTCCTCAATAAATATGTGAACTTTGGCACTGTCTCTGCCGTCAGCTTGCTCTCTGACCGGTGCAGAGAACCCCTGGTGACATCTATCCAAGCAGGTTACCCATCTTGGGTTTATTAGACTATTTTTCAGCAGCCATGTTGGAAATGACCGCCAGGGGGTAATGGACAAAATCTGCGATGGCATTTATAGCCAAGAATATACGTATTTCAACATGTCCAAGCTGTGTGGGAAATTTGCTGCTGGAATATGGTCAAAATGACCTCAATATGGCACATATTATGGTCTTACGAGTATCTTATAATCAGAATCGTTGTCTACCTGTGAGGGTTTCTTTAATGAGTAAATAACATGAAAGTAATTTTCATTTTGTTTGAATTTATTTTAACCTACTTTCTAACAGGAAATCTGGATGGCTGGTTGACTGACCGGCTTCCCAGACTGGCTCCAATCTTTAGCTAATGTCCATTAAGCTATCTGGTGTTAGTGTACCAAGTGTGAAACTTGTATCATAAAAATTGAACAATTATGTCACCTATCCCTGGACTATACCGTAAAATAGGCGCTAAAGCTAGTTTGCGTCTATGAATGGGTTAACTGACACGTGACCGTGGTAGCTAGCTACTGTATAGCAAGCTAATCTTATCATCAAGAAGTCCCAAAGAGAAGTCTTCACAAAACCGAATGTAACGTTGTTTTTTTTAAAGGACACTAACCTTAACACGAAACTAGATTTGCTCTGCTTCCTGATGTCTGCACTTTTACTATAATTGCAGAGTATGCAATGACAAGAAAAAACAACTGTTCTACATGCTATATTTAACGTTGATTCCGGTTGGTTTGGTATATCCTCTGCCTGGATTGGACGAGAACATTTCCATGATGTATAACTATTGGTAGACAAACATGTCAATCACTCATGGCACGCAATGAATACATATTGGAGAGTAGTTGTCTGTATCTACGGCAGCGAATGAGAGGGGTGAACACCATGACCACACGAGGGCAGTGATGTCCATTATTTTCCAGATAAGACATTTCAAATCACAAATGACTGTCAACATAAAAGTTGAGGGATACTTTTAATACCTTCACTTTCATCCTCAGACTGACCGTTACAAGAACTGCATTTTGTTCGGGGGCAAAACACGTTAACAGGTATGTTTCTGCATTTACTTCTGTTCAATGTCATGTGGAGGTAAATTATTTATGAATGATTAAATCAAGAATAACAGCATTTATGAAGTCAATCTTTAACAATTTCTTGATTCAATTAATGTTGTCATAGAAAGTTGCACCTCTACATTCGCAAATGTTTGTGTTTCATTTGAAGGTTGTTTATGTATGACAGTGTTGTAAAACAGGTTCAATATAGCCAGTTAAATTAAATGGGCAGATTCCAGGCTAAAAGTACATTAACAATGTCATTATACAAAAACTTGTATGTATTATGTTTGTTTGTTTGAATTATTGTCTTCATTATCTCCATTATTTTGCTGTAGGTTTAACAAAAGCATGTGGACAGTAGTTGGCATGTTCGCCTCTGTGTGCCCCACTGGTAAGTCTGTTATATTCTGCCATACCATAAATAATTCAGAAAATAGGGATTGAAATGGATCATATTGTGAGAATTCCAGATATGTATTTTTCAACATGGCACCAGTAAAATTGCAGGCTATCAAACGTTGAAGGTTTGGCCTAGGTAGAATTTAATTAAACTAGACACAAATAGACTCTGGAAAAGAAGAAGGGACACCTGACACAGCCACAAGACCACAAATTCAATCCCAAATACGTGCCAGTAGTTAAACCACGTATGTACCTAGTAATCATGTGGTTGCAGAAAGCACATTATATGTGGTGTCAAGATATGAAGATGTCTCCTTGAAATGTTATGTAAACACAGACACTAGCCACCATCTCCCAATGATGTTTAGAGGCGGCACTTAAAAAGCTATAGTGTACCCCTACAGACGGGCAAAAAAAGCCTTATCTGAGGAAGGGTAGGGGGAAATTGCGATACTATTGTTGCCGATTGTACCTGAACTAAAACGTATTCTTAAAATGGTGAGCGTATGTGTTTTCAGCATTTTTATCTCCAAAAGTAATTTTCAAAAGGCTCTCTTGTCCATTTGCAGCAGAAATATAGTGATCAATATGTTTGGAACATCAAATCGCAATAAAATCACAGTATCGAATCCTAATACATATACAATTGTGATACACTATGTATACAAAAGTATGTGGACATACCTTCAAAATAGTGGATTCAGCCATTTCAGCCAAACCCGTTGCTTACAGATGTATAAAATGCAATCTCCATAGACAAACATTGGCAGTAGAGTTGTCTTACTGAAGAACTCTGTGACATTCAATGTGGCACAGTCATAGGATGCCACCTTTCCAACAAGTCAGTTTGTCAAATTTCTGCCCTGCTAGAGCTGCCCCGGTCAACTGTAAGTGCTGTTATTGTAAAATGAAAACGTCTAGGAGCAACAACAGCTCAGCCGTGAAGTGGTAGGTGACACTAGCTCACAGAACAGGACCGCCAAGTGCTGAAGCGTGTAAAAATCTTCTGTCCTCAGTTGCAACACTCATTACCGAGTTACAAACTGCCTCTGGAAGCAACTTCACCACAATAACTGTTTGTCGGTAGCTTCATGACGCCATTGGACTCTGGAACAGTCGAAACACGTTCTCTGGAGTGGTGAATTACGCTTCACCATATGGCAGGACAAATCTGGGTTTGGCGGATGCATAGTAACAACTGTAAAGTTTGGTGGAGGAGGAATAATAGTCTGGGGCTGTGTTTCATGGTTTGGGCTAGGCCCCTTAGTTTTACTGAAGGGAAATCTTAACGCTAGAGCATACAATGACATTCTAGACAATTCTGTGCTTACAGTTTGGAGAAGGACCTTTCCTGATTCAGTATGACAATGCCCCCGTGCACAAAGCGAGGTCCATACAGAAATGGTTTGTCGAGATCGGTGTGGAAGAACTTGACTGGCCTGCACAGAGCCCTGACCTCAACACCATCGAACACCTTTGGGATGAATTAGAATGCCAACAGTGAGCCACGCCTAATCATCCAACATCAGTGCCAGACCTCACTAATGCTTGTGGCTGAATGGAAGTAAATCCCTAAAGCAATGTTCCCAAATCTTATATAGCCCTTTTGCCAGAAGAGTGGAGGCTGTTATCGCAAGGGGGACCAAATCCATTTTAATGCCCATGATTTTGGAATGAGATGTTCGACAAGCAGGTGTCCACATACTTTTGGTCATGTAGTATACATATAGAATCTTAATACATCTGGTATTGACACCTCAGTATTGTGATAATATTGTATCATGAGGTTCCCGGCATTTGCCAGCCCTAATCTGAGGAGCTTGTGACGTAGCATTTCTCTTCTGTCTAAAACTGTCAAGGATATGAGACAGATGTTTTTTTTCTCCAATTTATTTATTTATATATAGCTGATATATCAAAGTGCTGTACAGAAACCCAGCCTAAAACCCCAAACAGCAAGCAATGCAGGTGTAGAAGCACGGTGGCTAGGAAAAACTCCCTAGAAAGGCCAAAACCGAGGAAGAAACCTAGAGAGGAACCAGGCTATGAGGGGTGGCCAGTCCTCTTCTGGCTGTGCCGGGTAGAGATTACAACAGAACATAGCCAAGATGTTCAAATGTTCATAAATGTCCAGCATGGTCAAATAATAATAATGACAAGTAGTTGTCGAGGCTGCAACAAGTCAGCACCTCAGGAGTAAATGTCAGTTCGCTTTTCATATCTCTACCGCTCCTAGTGTCTCTAGAGAGTTGAAAACAGCAGGCCTGGGACAGGTAGCATGTCCGGTGAACAGGTCAGGGTTCCATAACCGCAGGCAGAAAGGTTGAAACTGGAGCAGCAGCACGGCCAGGTGGACTGGAGACAGCAAGGAGTCATCATGCCAGGTAGTTCTGAGGCATGGTCCTAGGGCTTAGGTCCTCCGAGAGAGAGAAAAAAAAGAAAGCGAGAAAGAGAGAATTAGAGAGAGCATACTTAAATTCACACAGGACACCGGATAAGACAGGAGAAATACTCCAGATATAACAGACTGACCTTAGCCCCCCACACAAACTACTGCAGCATAAATACTGGAGGCTGAGACAGGAGGGGTCAGGAGACACTGTGGCCCCATCCGATGATACAGGGCCAAACAGGCAGGATATAACCCCACCCACTTTGCCAAAGCACAGCCCCCACACCACTAGAGGGATATCGTCAACCACCAACTTACTATCCTGAGACAAGGTCGAGTATAGCCTACAAAGATTTCTACCACGGCACAACCCAAGGGGGGGGCGCCAACCCCAGACAGGAAGACCACGTCAGCGACTCAACCCACTCAAGTGACGCACCCCTCCTAGGGATGGCATGGAAGATTACCAGTAAGCCAGTGACTCAGCCCCTGTAATAGGGTTAGAGGCAGAGAATCCCAGTGGAGAGAGGGGAACGGCCAGGCAGAGACAGCAAGGGCGGTTCGTTGCTCCAGAGCCTTTCCGTTCACCTTCACACTCCTGGGCCAGACTACACTCAATCATATGACTTACTGAAGATATGAGTCTTCAATAAAGACTTAAAAAGGTTGACATGGGTAGGCAGACCATTCCATAAAAATGGAGCTCTATAGGAGAAAGCCCTGCCTCCAGCTGTTTGCTTCGAAATTCTAGGGACAATTAGGAGGCCTGCGTCTTGTGACCGTAGCGTACGTGTAGGTATGTACGGCAGGACCAAATCGGAAAGCTAGGTAGGAGCAAGCCCATGAAATGCTTTGTTGGTTAGCAGTAAAACCTTGAAATTAGCCCTTGCCTTAACAGGAAGCCAGTGTAGGGAGGCTAGCACTGGAGTTATAAGATACATTTCTTTGGTTCTAGTCAGGATTCTAGCAGCCTTATTTAGCACTAACTGAAGTTTATTTAGTGCTTTATCCGGGTAGCTGGGAAAGTAGAGCATTGCAGTAGTCTAACCTAGAAGGCCAGAACAAAAGCATGGATGAATTTTTCTGCATCATTTTTGGGCAGAAAGTTTCTGATTTTTGCAATGTTACGTAGCTGTCCTTGAAACGGACAAAAAAGCGGTCCTTGAAACGGTCTTGATATGTTTGTCAAAAGAGAGATCAGGGTCCAGAGTAACACCGAGGTCCTTCACAGTTTTATTTGAGACGACTGTACAACCATCAAGATTAATTGCCAGATTCAACAGAAGATCTGTTTGTTTCTTGGGACCTAGAACAAGCATCTCTGTTTTGTCTAAAAGTTTAAAAGTAGAAAGTTTGCACCCACTTCCACATCCACCTCCTTATGTTTGAAACACAGGCTTCGAGGGAGGGCAATTTTGGGGCTTCACCAGGTTTCATTGAAATGTACAGCTGTGTGTCATTCACATAGCAGTGAAAGCTAACATTATATGTTTTCGAATTACATCCCCAAGAGGTAAAATAGTGAAAACAATAGTGGGCCTAAAACGGAACCTTGAGGAACACCGAAATTTACAGTTGATTTGTCAGAGGACAAACCATTCACAGAGACAAATTTATATCTTTCTGACAGATAAGATCTAAACCAGGCCAGAACTTGTCCGTGTAGACCAATTTGAGTTTCCAATCTCTCCAAAAGAATGTGGTGAGCGATGGTATCAAAAGCAGCACTAAGGTCTAGGAGCACGAGGACAGATGCAGAGCCTCGGTCTGACACCATTAAAAGGTAATTTACCACCTTCACAAGTGCAGTCTCAGTGCTAAGATGGGGCCTAAAACCAGACTGAAGCATTTCGTATACATTGTTTGTCTTTAGGAAGGCAGTGAGTTGCTGCGCAACAAATTTTTCAAAACTTTTAGAGAGGATTGGAAGATTCGATATAGGCCGATTAGTTTTTTATATTTATTTTTTTTACCTTTATTTTACTAGGCAAGTCCGTTAAGAACAAATTCTTATTTTCAATGACGGCCTACGAACAGTGGGTTAACTGCCTGTTAAGGGGCAGAACAACAGATTTGTACCTTGTCAGCTCAGGGATTCGAACTTGCAACCTTTCGGTTACTAGTCCAGGGTAACCACTAGGCTACCCTGCCTCCCCATTTTCTGGGTCAAGGTTTGGCTTTTTCAAGAGAGGCTTTATTACTGCCACTTTTAGTGAGTTTGGTACACATCCGGTGGATAGAGAGCCATTTATTATGTTCGTTTGCTTTCCAACGATCATCATCTTTTCCTCAAAGAAGTTCATGAATGTATTACTGCTGAAGTGAAAGCCATCCTCTCTTGGGGAATGCTGCTTTTTCGTTAGCTTTGCGACAGTATCAAAAATACATTTCGGATTGTTCTTATTTTCCTCAATGAATTTGGAAAAATAGGATGATCGAGCAGCAGTGAGGGCTCTTCGATACTGCAGTTCCAAACATAGAGATTTGGAACTGCTCCCTGCTCATCGCCTCTGTCACAGACGAAGGAACTTACACACATTACTACAAGACTTCCACCACTCCACTCATATACTCTAATGTTATTCTTACCATCGCTGGTGAGTGATGCCGGTGCCGTTCCCTTCTGTCTGAGTAGTTTTCAATTGCTTCTTTAATGTCATACATGAGAGATTTTGGCTGAATAATAATGTGTAATATCTCTAGTTAAAATTAGATTCTGCTTCGTTTCATTTGTCGTTGTTCATTTGAATGTTCAATCATTCCCTCATCTCATCACTGCATGAAAAGAGGGATCTACAGTATGATTATGAAATTTGGGGAAATGTACCATATTTGCAGAGATTTTACTTGTGTTCACCAATCCACAACTCAAAACACAAGTGGTAAATGACCTGGAAACATCCCCCCCCCCACCACCCCCCAGTGTCCACACCAGCAAACTACAGCACACATCTATAGTGTCCCATCAGTGAAGGAAGCTCTGCTCATGGAACATACCACTGTGAGGCCAGTGAGGGGTATCCTGAAGGGACACCCGAGTCACCAGGACAACCAAAGGGGTCTCTGAGCAGCACTCGCACCGAGAGCACAGTGGTGAAGTGTGTGGTAGAGTACCCGCGACTGCTAAACATCTGTTACCTGCCTGACAGGGAAGCCCAGTGTAAACATGACTGGTCACATTCCAGGTCGTCTTTATTGCAGCCACACTGCACAGATTAGGGTGAGGTAAAGAACCCCCTGCTTCTCAACATTACTGTTACTTGCCAGTGGAAATAAGGCTGTGGACATGTTCCAGGTTGTCTTTGTTACAGTCGGACTGCGTAGAATAAGTGATCTACAAATAACTACTCATTACGTGATTTAAGATAAGCAATTATACACCTTGCCTTGCTCAAATTGATCACCTCAAACACGTTGCATGACAGTGGTCACTTTCTAGGTTGTCTTTATTGCACTTGCGCTGCACAAATTACTACATATGGAGCAGTGTTTAGCGTGAGGGGGAGAAGGGCCTTGGTCAGGGAGGTGACCAAGAACCTAATGGTCACTCTGAATGAGCCCCAGAGTTCCTCTGTGGAGAGGGGAGAACGTTCCAGAAGGACAACCATCTCTGCAGCACTCCACCAATCAGGCCTTTATGGTAGAGTGGCCAAACGGAAGCCACTCCTCAGTAAAAGGCACATGACAGCCTGCTTGGAGTTTGCCAAAAGGCACCTAAAGGACTCAGACCATGAGAAACAAGATTCTCTGGTCTGATGAAACCAAGATTGAATGCCAAGTGTCACGTCTGGGGGAAATCTCTACGTGAAGCATTGTGGTGGCAGCAGTTTGCTGTGGGGATGTTTTTCAGCGGCAGGGACTGGGAGACTCGTCAGGATCGAGGGAAAGATGAACATAGCAAAGTACAGAGAGCTTCTTGATGAAAACCTGCTCCAGAGCTCTGAGGACCTCAGACTGGGTCAAAGGTTCACCTTCCAACGGGACAAAGACCCTAAGCACACAGCCAAGACAGTGCAGGAGTGGCTTCGAGACAAGTCTCTGAATGTCCTTAAGTGGCCCATCCAGAACATCTCTGGAGAGGCCTGAAAATAGCTATGCAGTGACACTCCCCATCCAAGCTGACAGAGCTTGAGAGGATCTGCAGAGAAGAATGGGAGAAACTCTTCAAATACAGGTGTGCTAAGCTTGTAGCGTCATACCCAAGAAGACTCAAGGCTGTTATCGCTGCCAAAGTACTGAGTAAAGGGTCTGAATACTTATTTACGTAAGGTATCTGTTTTGTTTTTTAAATAAATTAGCAAAACATTTTTTTTAACTGTTTGCTCTGTCATTATGGGGTATTGTGTGTAGATTGATGAGGAAAAACAACAGTTTAATCCATTTTAGAATAAGGCTGTCAGGAAGAAAATCAAGGGGTCTGAATAGTTCCCAACTGCACTGTATATCCCTTCTGCTCAGAAGATAAAATGCAGATTATCCATCCAGATGAGTGGCCACCATCTTCCCCATTCTTGGCTGTGGTTGGAACAATGACAGTGTTAATAGGACTGACAACATTACTACTGATGGTCAAAAGGTGACAGCAATATCACAGCTCAAGTGTAAATACAACAATTCTCCATTCTCTCCTACTAAAATGAAATGGTGCAGTTATTGTTGTGTTTTATTAATACGAAGACATGTTTTTTTTTTTAACTAACCACCTTAGAATCTCATTTGTCACATGATTCACCTACCAAAAGGTACATTTCAATAGGTGGTGCAGGTCTCCACATGACATTTTCAGAGTTGCTCCTCTGTCCTGACCAACTGTGTTTTTCTTTGTTGTCTTTATGCAGGGACCGGCGGCTGCTGATCCACAGAGGAATACACAAGCCCCTCTAGGAACATGCTCGATTCACCTATCCTCTCCTTTCACCAGGATGCACGCACACAGACACTTCTGTCCTTATCCATTTTGGATAGTGTGTCTGGGAGGTGCATAGGAGTGTCTGGGAGGTGCATGGGAGTGTCTGGGAGGTGCATGGGAGTGTCTGGGAGGTGCATAAGTGTCTGGGAGGTGCATGGGAGTGTCTGGGAGGTGCATGGGAGTGTCTGGGAGGTGCATGGGAGTGTCTGGGAGGTGCATGGGAGTGTCTGGGAGGTGCATGGGAGTGTCTGGGAGGTGCATGGGAGTGTCTGGGAGGTGCATGGGAGTGTCTGGGAGGTGCATGGGAGTGTCTGGGAGGTGCATAGGAGTGTCTGGGAGGTGCATAGGAGTGTCTGGGAGGTGCATAGGAGTGTCGTTGCAACCTCATCTGACTACAGAAAAATCACTCAAGCTTTGTCATTCAAGTTAAGTTTAGTGATAAAAATTACTTTTGTGGTACTACATACAGTATTTGGGTAAACTGTCATTAATATGAAGTTATATTGTTTTGGCTGGGATTCAACTCGCTCAGTATTCAAAACAGGTACTATAGGTTGTGTTTGGGATGGCTCTCTATTTTTCTCTGTACCAATAGGGCAGGAAATGTCTACTTTGCGAGGATTTCAAAGTCCTACTTGAGTTGTTAGTTAGTGCTTATTGTATGCAAACCTTTGGAGTATGTGCATAAATCCTAATGTGTGGCCGATCTGATAAGACCAGGTATATGTAACTGAGATTAGGTCATATCATAAAAAGTGTGTTTTTGTCCAGCCAAATACAAATATGAGAAACATTTGGATGATGCATCTAATTCCACATCTATCTCAGTAGTTTCATTGCATATTGTCCAGAACAATCCTGATTGTAAAGAAGATGAGACAATAAATGATGACAATTTAAAGCTCGTCTGCCTCTTTGATCCTTATAATAATAATAATAATAATAACCTTATGCCACATGTAAGTAAAGTAAGCCTTGTCGGAGCCTGTTTCTATAGTGGGAGGCATCTTGGTCTACAAGTACATATACACCCTATGGACGCAGGTTGACATTTGTCATGAATCTTGCCCTGTAGGCAGAACTGAGCGGTTTCTACTAGATGGGCCAGCTGCCAAGTAAAAATTGGCTATCTCATAAAAATCTATAAAAACATAAATGGGCTTTTTTGATCTTAATTTAAGGTTAAGCATTAGGGTTAGCAGTGTGGGTGAGGTTGGGTTTAAAATCTGATTTTATGACTGTGGCTGTGCCAGCTAGTGACCAATAAATGCCAACCTGCCTATAGACAGGACACAGTGCTGAGTGCCAAGCAGAGAGGCATTTCATAACTTGACTGGGGATCAAAACCCTAATCTTCCCATCTTAGGGCAGTCACTAACCACAAGGCCACTGAATTGGTTGATGAGTTGGTTGGTATGCCACATGTGCCAATCGTATTTGATGTACGAGTTTGATGATGGTTCTTGTTCCAACAAAAATGTCCCACCCATCACAACAGATTGCTCAATAGTTCATAGCAATACTCTAATGACTTACATAGTGATGATTGATGACTATTATTTGGGCAAAGCAATGTACTTTTGTATACAGTGGGGCAAAAAAGTATTTAGTCAGCCACCAATTGTGCAAGTTCTCCCACTTAAAAAGATGAGAGGCCTGTAACTGTCATCATAGGTACACTTCAGCTATGACAGACAAAATGAGAAAATAAATCCAGAAAATCACATTTTAGGATTTTTCATAAAATTTATTTTAATATTATGGTGGAAAATAAGTATTTGGTCACCTACAAACAAGAAAGATTTCTGGCTCTCACAGACCTGTAACTTCTTCTTTAAGAGGCTCCTCTGTCCTCCACTCGTTACCTGCATTAATGGCACCTGTTTGAACTTGTCATCAGTATAAAAGACACCTGTCCACAACCTCAAACAGTCACACTCCAAACTCCACTATGGCCAAGACCAAAGAGCTGTCAAAGGACACCAGAAACAAAATTGTAGACTTGCACCAGGCTGGGAAGACTGAATCTGCAATAGGTAAGCAGCTTGGTTTGAAGAAATCAACTGTGGGAGCAATTATTAGGAAATGGAAGACATACAAGATCACTAATAATCTCCCTCGATCTGGGGCTCCACGCAAGATCTCACCCCGTGGAGTCAAAATTATCACAAGAACGGTGAGCAAAAATCCCAGAACCACACGGGGGGACCTAGTGAATGACCTGCAGAGAGCTGGGACCAAAGTAACAAAGCCAACCATCAGTAACACACTACACCGCCAGGGACTCAAATCCTGCAGTGCCAGACGTGTCCCACTGCTTAAGCCAGTACATGTCCAGGCCCGTCTGAAGTTCGCTAGAGAGCATTTGGATGATCCAGAAGAAGATTGGGAGAATGTCATATGGTCAGATGAAACCAAAATATAACTTTTTGGTAAAAACTCAACTCGTTGTGTTTAGAGGACAAAGAATGCTGAGTTGCATACAAAGAACACGATACCTACTGTGAAGCATGGGGGTGGAAACATCATGCTTTGGGGCTGTTTTTCTGCAAAGGGACCAGGACGACTGATCCGTGTAAAGGAAAGAATGAATGGGGCCATGTATCGTGAGATTTTGAGTGAAAACCTTCCATCAGCAAGGGCATTGAAGATGAAACATGGCTGGGTCTTTCAGCATGACAATGATCCCAAACACACCGCCCGAGCAACGAAGGAGTGGCTTCGTAAGAAGCATTTCAAGGTCCTGGAGTGGCCTGGCCAGTCTCCAGATCTCAACCCCATAGAAAATCTTTGGAGGGAGTTGAAAGTCCGTGTTGTCCAGCAACATCCCCAAAACATCACTGCTCTAGAGGAGATCTGCATAGAGGAATGGACCAAAATACCAGCAACAGTGTGTGAAAACCTTGTGAGGACTTACAGAAAACGTTTGACCTCTGTCATTGCCATCAAAGGGTATATAACAAAGTATTGAGATAAACTTTTGTTATTGACCAAATACTTATTTTCCACTATAATTTGCAAATAAATTCATCATTTTTGTTTTTTAAAATCTCATTTTGTCTCTCATAGTTGAAGTGTACCTATGATGAAAATTACAGGCCTCTCACCTTTTAAGTGGGAGAACATGCACAATTGGTGGCTGACTAAATACTTTTTTGCCCCACTGTATATAGTGTATGTGGACACCCCTTCAAATGAGCGGACTCGGCTATTTCGAGCATATAGCCATGCAATCTCCATAGACATAAATTAGCAATAGAATGGCCTTACTGAAGATCTAAGTGACTTTCAAGATGCCACCTCTCCAACAAGTCAGTTTGTCAAATTTCTGCCCTGCTAGACCTGCCCCGGGCAACTGTAAGTGCTGTTATTGTGAAGTGGAAACATCTAGGAGGAACAACGGCTCAGCCGTCAAGTGGTAGGCCACACAAGTTCACAGAACGGGACCGCCGAGTGCTGAAGCGCGTTGATTGGCCTGCACAGAGCCCTGACCTCAACCCCATCGAACACCTTTTGGATGAATTGGAACGTCGACTGTGAGCCAGGCCTAATTGCCCAACATCTGTGCCCTACCTCACTAATGCTCTTGTGGCTGAATGAAAGCAAGTTCCTAAAGCAATGTTTCAAAATCTAGTGGAACCCCTTTTACCAAAAGAGTGGAGGCTGTTTTCGTAAGGGGGACCAACTCCATATTAATGCCCACAATTTTGGAATTAAATGTTCAACGAGCAGGTGTATGCACAAGTGTCAATTGATAGATAAGCAGTCGCAGTATGCACTTTTCTCTGTTGATGTGTTTGTTTTTCTTGGCAACCCCTTTGATCGATGCCTGACTTGGCATCTGGGCTCCACGGTGTCTGATGGTTTAAGTGATACTGAATCAAGATGACTCAAGCTCTGTCAAAGCATTTGCTCACAATAGCTGACCCCTACACAGATACTCTAACCATAACATGATGACCATGACTTGTGACAAACAGCCCATGACAACAAGCTACGTATTGGGATGCATCCATGTGCGATCAACAGAAAAGAACATGCCTGGGCAATAGGTAATATCGTAGATTATGCCAATTTCATAAAGCCTCTCAGAGTACGAGTGCTGATCTCGGATACGTTTTTCCTTTTAAATCATAATGAATAGGAGGGATCCGAGATCAGCACTCCTACTCTGAGATGCTTTGTGCAATGGTATTTTTACATATCTGTCCATCTTCTACACAGGAATAGAGATTGTTGTTCTTTATGATAAATATCCCCCAACGCCTCTAGGTGTCAGTCTTGCTCCACACGCTCTCTTACTGCACACTATGAGTATCATTAAGGTACCATCAATAGGCATACTACAGTAGCTGCATTGTTGATGTTGATGCTTAGTGGAATTGCCATACAGTCTATGTTAACTCCTTTTCTATGTTCTCCTTTTCAAATCCCTTTGATGCATGGGGAAGCTCTGTCATGAGCCATGCTTACCTAGATCATAGCGTCATAGAGAATGTATGTCCTCCTTGAGTGCCATGCCTGCTTTGTATGCAGTATCACCCTGTGTGTGCTGTGTCCTCATCACATTTATCTGGTTATATCCCTATCCTCTCTAAAGGGTATAAGGGGGTGTTTATCTGCCAGGGTCTATGACTCGTGAGTTGAAACAGATTTAGATTTAAAGCCACAGTCATGTGATGTTTTGCAATCATTTCAATTATATACCCCATCATTTTGAAACATATGACTCATGGATGGATTATACATTACATGGCCAAAAGTATGTAGACACAGCTTCAAAATAGTGGATTCGGCTATTTCAGCCACACCCGTTTCTGATAGGCATATAAAATTGAATGCACAGCAATGCAATCTCCATAGACAAACATTGGCAGTAGAATGGCCCGCACTGAAGAGCTCAGTGACTTTCAACGTGGCACTGTCATAGGATGCTACCTTTCCAACAAGTTTCTGCCCCGCGAGAGCTGCCCCGGGTCAACTGTAAGTGCTGTTATTGTGAAGTGGAAACGTCAAGGAGCAACGGCGGCTCAGCCGCAAAGTGGTAGGCCACGAAAGCTCACAAAAACGGGGCCGCCGAATGCTGAAGCGTGTAGCTTCAGCACGGTTGCAACACTCACTACCGAGTTCCAAACTGCCCGGGAAGCAACATCTGCACAAGAACTGTTCGTGGGGAGCTTCATGAAATGGGTTTCCATGGCCAAGCAGCCGCACACAAGCCTAAGATCACCATGTACAATTCCATTGGACTCTGGAGCAGTGGAAATGAGTTCTCTGGAGTGATGTCTCAGACTTCTGGCAATGTAGAAATGACATAAACATACTATGAAAGGTAGCGTCTTGCATTATTACTCAACTGACACCAAATAGAGAGAGAATGATAGTGGTTATGTCTTATATGGTGTCATTGTGTTTTTTGACACTGACATATTTAAGATGAACTTTAACTAGTTGTCCCAAGCTTTCTATCAACTACAGTCGTTCAGCTATATGACATCTCTGCACCACAGCCTTACTTTAGCTGCGGTGTCAAAATGGTGTAGACTAGACTACATGGCATTTCAAAACAATAACGTCAACCAGCGGAAATCACATGAGACGCCTTATAATTGTTTTGATTCAGTCTAAGCCATGTCGTCAGTATCTAGCTGGGGCTCATTGTCTTATTTCACGGAGCCATTCAGGGACCAATTGTCATAGTTGGTAGAGTGGTGACAACATGGTGTGTTATCTAGCTTGTAATAAACTGTCTGTGTGTCTGTGTGTGTGTGTGTGTGTGTGTGTGTGTGTGTGTGTGTGTGTGTGTGTGTGTGTGTGTGTGTGTGTGTGTGTGTGTGTGTGTGTGTGTGTGTGTGTGTGTGTGTGTGTGTGTGTGTGTGTGTGTGTGTGTGTGTGTGTGTGCACGTGTGTCTTTATGCTGCATTCATTCTATATTCATTGCACAGCCAAATGGTAAAGTGAACTACCAACTGTGCTTTTTAAGGCCAAGCCATTTAACTTGTATGCAAAAGAGAATCTCCTGTTGACAATAACACATTTCAATTCATTAGAAGACCTTGCCTCATCTGAAAAGGTAGCATAGTTCTACCATAAAAGGCCACATTATTCTTGTCAGTCTCCCTTGCTACACATGCTGCTAAAAAGGAATTAAAAAAAATTAAAACAGAGAACCGTACAATCCTACAGCCCCTGTGGATATTATTTTTAATAATGGTGTGAAGGCGAGTCTATTTAAACACTATCTCTGTGACCTCTCTATGTGCCTCGACTCTATGGGGACCCAACGGATTAACCACTTGCTTCTGAGGTAAGCTGACTCATAATAAAATGTAGCTCACGCTTTCAAATGCCCATAATGTGGCATTAGTATTGAAATGAGCTACACCTTTGTGTGCGAGGGTGGTTCCGGGTCTAGGTAGACACACATGGAATCGTGCCTGAGGGAGGTGGAACGCACAGAGGCTCCAATAGCTTGTCTACTGTATCTACAAAGTCAATATGGTTAACATCACTTACATGTAGAGAGAGAGGGGTGAGACGAAGAGGCAATTGGTTGAATGCTCATGTCTCCGCTGGCCACACACTAGTCACATACTTGCTAAAAACATACAAATGTGCATGATTATGTTCCAGATCAACGAGAAAAGCGGTAGGCATGTAATTTAGAAGGATGGACTGAACTAACGGTTTAGGCTAGCATGTATTCTGTTCAAATGTCTATCAACCCTAAAGCATATGCATGGCTCTTTCAAATGTCGTTGCCTTATTCTCCCATCCATTCACATTTCTGAAGAGAGCAAGATATTTATTCAATATATTCAACCTTTATTTATCCAGATTAGTCATCAAGTAAGTAGCGCACGAGAAGCTAAATACCAAAGCAAGGTGATGCTATGATATCTAAGGAAACAGTCACAGAAAGCAACCATCTTTGACTCAACACCTGGACATTCTGTACTGTGCCTGGTTGTCAACATATATTTGATTACATGTAGACTCACAGTGAATGGGATCATCTATGGTTGTTGTGTCATATAAGGATTTAGAAAAAAAAGGTCCCTTACCTCTTAGTTTTGACCAGGAGACCTTGTCTGGTTCCCAGCCAGCGATATAGGTTCGGGTCCTGCTTTAGCGATCCTGGTCACGGCACCAAGAAATGTTGTGGGGAAAAAAAAAAACTCCGAAGGCAGTCCAATCTCAATATACAAAAGCTTCATTACGAGCATGCATTCAAGGGAAAACCAATTTGTCTCGCTCTTTGTTATTGTTATACAGACCCAGAATGGGTGGGGTGTTTCACATGCCCTTCGAATGAGTCCAGTATTTATGCCCATCACCACAGATGGTATGATTAGTCTTTCTCTAGGCCTACTAAGGACATGTCCACTCCCCCACACATCCTGGGATAAGAGGGACAATGAAAGATTGCCACACAGAAAGCCAGAACAAGTCAGCTCAGAAACAGCTACAAAACAAACACATCAAGGAAAAGGGCAACCCCACAGACAAGACGAGGAACGGGATGACCCGCACCCCCCCCCCCCCCCCCAGTTCATGCAAGACAACAAAAAAACATATTTCCTCCTCCATACACTCACTCTCTGATGCTGTAGCATAATCTGCCCAGCGACCTCTCCTCTCAGATAGAAAAACATACCAATCACAGGTGGGGCACATCATTTTAAAATGACCTTATGACAGTAATGAGGTAGCAAATGCAATTCTGCATAACCACAGCTCCTCTTGAAAACAAGACAAACACACTGTGATCCAGTTTACCTTACTAGTCCATGTTTGGAGAGTATCTTCACCATAGAGATGACATTTGTATGAATTACAGGATCTCTGTGATCGTCACCCTCTGCAATTCATTAACTATCATTTCACTGGTGGGTACTCGTCTCGTGTAGCACACACCTAGACTCACAAAGTTAGATATCTTTGAGATTCTGACATGCTACTGGTCAAAGCCATGGCTAAATCATGCAATGGCTAATTAAAAAAAAAATCTGCATTTGCATTTAAAAAAAGGTCAATCTTCAAGTGATTCACTTCCATAGAGATGGAAGAGAGAGAGAGAACCTCCTAAGTGTGCCGCTATCCATCTCTATGTTCACTTCACACGTTCAAACCCTAGTTTTATTAGCTCAAACACATTTAATCTGATGCCTTTTTATGTTTCAGATAAATACCCAAAGTTTACAGGATCATGAAGTGCTCTAAGTCTGTTGTTAAGTTCCTATACAACCATTGCAGAGATTTCAGGTGAGTTTACAGCATCGTGAATACCACAAGTGTGCCCTCAAGTTCTTAGGACCTTGAAGCACATATCTGATGGTGTGAAATAGGATAAGAAGAATGAGGAATAGCATAAGTGGATTTGGCCTACTTTCAGATCAAGTCGATATTGAAAGTATTACAAACAAAGACCGCGATTGATGACGCAGGGATGAGAGGGAAGAGATTAAATAAACTATGAAACAGTACAATTAGTCAACCCCCCTCCCCCCACACACAGTAATACATCACCATGGTAATATGAAAATAACAGATTAATTATCATGTATTTACGAGCGATGAGAAAATTGAGTTGTTGACTTTGAATGTTATCAAATCAATTGAATAACTTCAGAACTGTTCATCCACCATGCCAAATCGGTAAGCTATGATTAGAAATACATTATCACAAATCACTCGTTTACAATGAGTGGCACAATTCTAAAATTTCCATCAACTACAGTTGAAGTCAGAAGTTTACATACAGTAAGTTGACTGTGCATTTAAACAGCCTGGAAAATTCCAGATAATGATGTCATGGCTTTAGAACATTCTGATAGGCTAATTGACATCATTTGAATCAATTGGAGGTTTACCTGTGGATGTATTTCAAGGCCTAGACCTCAGAAATCAGCCAAGACCTAAGAAAAACAATTGTAGACCTCCACAAGTCTGGTTCATCCTTGGGAGAAATTTCCAAACACCTGAAGGTACCATGTTCACCTGTACAAACAATAGTACGCAAGTATAAACACCATGGGACCACGCAGCCGTCATACCGCTCAGGAAGGAGACGCGTTCTGTCTCCTAGAGATGAACATACTTTGGTGCGAAAAGTGCAAATCAATCCCAGAACAACAGCAAAGGACCTTGTGAAGATGCTGAAGGAAACTGGTACAAAAGTATCTATATCCACAGTAAAACGAGTCCTAGATCGACATAACCTGAAAGGCCGGTCAGCAAGGACGAAGACACTGCTCCAAAACTGCCATAAAAAAAGCCAGACTACGGTTTGCAACTGCACATGGGGACAAAGATCGTACTTTTTGGAGAAATGTCCTCTGGTCTGATGAAACAAAAATAGAACTGTTTGGCCATAATGACCATCGTTATGTTTGGAGGAAAAAGGGGGAGGCTTGCAAGTCGAAGAACACCATCCCAACCGTGAAGCACAGAGGTAGCAGCATCATGTGGGGTGCTTTGCTGCAATAGGGACTGGTGCACTTTACAAAATAGATGGCATCATGAAGATGGAAAATTATGCGGAATGTGTGTGCGAGCATGGAGGCCTACAAACCTGACTCAGTTACACCAGCTCTGTCAGGAGGAATGGGCCAAAATTCACTCAATTTATTGTGGGAAGCTTGTGGAAGGCTACCCGAAACATTTGGCCTGAGTTAAACAATTTAAAGGCAATGCTACCAAATACTAATTGAGTGTATGTAAATTTCTGACCCACTGGAAATGTGAAGTACTACAAGCTGAAATAAATCACTCTACTATTATTCTGACATTTCACATTCTTAAAATTAAGTGGTGACCCTAACCAACCTAAGACAGAGAATTTTTACTAGGATTAACTGTCAGGAATTGTGAAAAACTGAGTTTAAATGTATTTGGCTAAGGTGTATGTAAACGTCCGACATCAACTGTTTAAGTAGATGAAATGTGCATGAACAGCACTCATGTGACAAGCCGATCACGGCCTATCACAGCCCTAAAATCCCTGTTTAGTCATTATTGCACTTAGGGCTGGATTCAATCCGTAGCGCCAAAGATCAGCGTTGAAATGTAAAAGTAATTTCCAATTGAGCCGACATATGCAGCATCTACTGCGAATGCAGTCTCCGCTAACGTGGAAACATTGTCTTTAAATTTAAATCTGGCTATAACGCTGATCTATGGCACCTCGAATTGAATCCAGCCCTTGGTAGTTCTGCAACCCATTCAAACCTGAATAGATAAGTGAAATAGATAGAGAAAGTTCTATAGAATTGACTTGTTTGCTCCACCAGGCATTGAATGGATTCAATTTGGGAAGAGAAGCAAATTACACAACAGCATGTATTTTAGTGGCACAAATGCTAATTCAGTTTATCGCTGGTGTAACAAAAGATGTTGGCTGCTTTGCATCTTTAAAATGTCTGTTGTGTTCCCATTCCCCTCCTATGTACAGAAAAGAGCAGTAAAGACACTGATTAGAAGAAATATTTTTGGTAAAGCTACAGAATAACCATTGAGGTCAGTTGTGCGTCCCAAATGGCACCCTATTCCCTATTTAGTGCACTACTTTTGACCAGGGCCCATAAGGAGTAGAGTGCAATTTGGGATGCATTCCAGGTCAAAGATCAAGTAGAGAAATTCAGTAGATCATTATAATCTATAGGAGATTAACAAGAAGGGCACCAAAGGGTAAATCCCCCACTAAAAGAACAATTAAAACGTATATTGAATGAATTCCAATGAGGTTATGATAACCTCAAAGAGGTGATATGATTTGACTATTGCATATATTTTTTTTCTGAGCAGACCTGGGCTTCAACTCCTTTAAAGATCAATTGCCTGTTTGAGCTTGCATGGTTCAATCCAAAAATAGAAAAGTCCCACAATTGCAAACCAGCCCAACTGGCCCTCCAGGCTAACTCAAGCAAACGCTGAAAGTATTTGAAAATGTTTGTAATATTTGTAAGTATTCAAACCCAGGTCTGTTTCTGATTCATTTACTCCATCCAATGTTGAACGAATACGTTCTTCGTAAAGTTAGTCATAAATCCCACAGTGCTCAAGCCGAGGTTAAACACTCCAAAATGTTTACAGTTATCTTTACCGTGCTTTTCTTTTTCTTTTCTTAACATTTCTTTCTATGTACTGTATGTGTGTATCGCACCTCACTTTATTAAATCCCACCTGACAATACATTAGTCTCCGGCTCAAACGTGAGCTAAGTAGGTCCTCCGCCGCTGTGGGTAAGAGGTGCACTGTGGATATTGGGTTAGACCGCGTCCGTCTCCAACACCTGCATCAGACAGGCGGGCAATGCCCGCTGCGCTGCCTGTCCGCACAGATGAGTACCTCGTGGTTCTGACACCAAATGCCATTTTCTTCGCTACATTTCCAGAGCCCCTGCCGTTCCTGCATGCCGGCGTGCCAATTAAGTCGTCAACCTGTGACATTTAGAAGATTTTCCAGCAACCTGGCTTGCCCGCCCACCTTTAACCACACGGGCGAAAGGGACGGGAGGGAGGCGGGGATCGATCCTGGTCTTATAAAAAAAAAGTACTCCCTGGAAGTGAATAGTGACACAGGAGAGGCTCCTATTTGTTCCTAATGGCCGCTGTGGATTGTTAGTGTGAGCCAGGCCGCCAGGGAGATTAGGGCATCCCGGAGACCGGGATGGGGAAAGGTTGGGTCATGGCCCCAATGAGCAGCGTGTTTGATTGCTGTTATACCCCTGAAAGGGGGGGGGGGATATGAGAAACGATTCACACTGACACGTAGCATCAGTGACTCTTCAGTCAGTTGTCATTAAGAATGGCATAAAAGCCTCATTCACGTGTGTATTCCTACGCATTACTAATCAAGCTCCGTACAAACATCAATGTAGCACACAGACGATCATATTATCACATTCACATGAAGTATTAGAATAGTATTTACGATACTGTATTAATATCAGTGATGTAGTGGTAAAAACAAATGTGGGTAATGGGTCAACCTCAAACTTCAGTGGTCGATTGGAATAAGATGAACAACCGCCGATAAATGAAAACGTATTAAACGTATTAAACTGTTTTGTTTGCATTTTGATAGCATTTTAACGTAGGCCTATAGGGAAGATAGGCGATGGGGAGATGTTGATATTGAAACACGTCTTCTTTTTAAGTTCCTAACTTGTTTGAGAAGATTAGTACAGATTTTCTCAGGGGACCCCAACCTCAGGTTTGGGAACCACTGTACTAAACTCTCTTTCTGCTCCTCTTCCTCCTGCATGAATTGAAGACTGCCTCAGCCTCACCAATGAGTGCTACATCACAGTCTGTCACAGTAGCCCACTCGCTGTAAAGCAAAGTTATTATTATTTAAATTAGAGCAAATTACAGGAGGTCCGGACCTTAGTGTCCTCATATGTACAAAACAATAATAATATGATTGTCACTTACACCAGATAGGTATAGTGAAATACAGTATGTTGTTTAACAATAGTAGTATGGCACCCCTAGAGCAAATTAGAGTTAAGGGCCTAGCTCAAGGGCAAATCGACAGATTTGTCCACCTTGGGAATTTGAACCAGCAACCTTTCAGTTACTGGTCTAACACTTTAAATGCTATGCTACTTGCCGTCTAAATGTAGTTACAGCCCTGACAGGGTCTGCACCAAAGAATCCTAAAGCACAATTTTTAAACACACTGACCATTTACAAACATATACTATTCTCCAAAATCACAACATGCCTGTTATGTCCGTATATGCCTCCTTGATATATACAGTAGGGACTTTGAAAGAGATTCAGAGAGACCTCTTGCTGTGTTCGACTTCCTCTCTCATTCCCTCGCTCTCATTTTCTCTCTCGCTCTGGTTTGTGCTCTTTGGTAAACATGAAGTGAAGCCTCAGATCCATTCCTCATCACGTCTTCCCTCTGACTTCCTTGTTGAGTGTTTATTGTTTCTGAGTGATTGTGCCTGGACGAGTGGGGGTGGATGAGTTTGCTGTGTGTGCGTGCGTGCGTATTTGTGCGTCCGTCTCTAGATCTAAAACTCATTTCTATGGAAATGATCCAAACTGCTTAAGAGAGACAAAAAGTCGGAATTGTCTGCCATTAGGCAGGGATGGTAGCTTAAGTCGGTGTAGTGTTCAGCATCAGTCAGTCCATGTGTTGAGCATACGTACACACACACACACACACACACACACACACACACACACACACACACACACACACACACACACACACACACACACACACACACACACACACACACACACACACACCTCTCAGGAAGATTTCAAGAGCTTACCACATGCATGCAGTGTGCTCCCATCTGAGACCCCTGTGTACGGTTACATTTTTTTGCCATGATGCATTTGGCCATAGGACAGTGGGGGAAACACGAGACCAGAGTGAAGGGCGATGCTTCTCGATGACCCAGGTATGACAAACGGCTTTGGGGAAGAGGTGCCGCTCACGGGGGAATTAAGTGCCAAAGTAATTGAGGGGACTGAAATAAATTTTCCTCTTGGCTAATGGGGCGAAAAGCCCCTCGTCCATTTTTCTCGGCCATATATTGAAACCAAATACGATGGTGTCTGTTCCTAGCAATGATTCAAACCAGCCGCGACTCTAGTGCAAACATCTTTCCCCAACCCCACTAGAGCCATTTCAGAAAAGACTCATGTGTACTATTTGTGTTGATGACTTGGCAATGACGCCTAGCAATTTGCAGTGTTCCTCTGTGCTAATTTGTCATTGGAGAGGCAACAAAATAGAAACTCTAAATTCTCCGTTGTAGCCTGTGGGGAGGCTGGTGTAAACAAACACAAAATCAACTTCCCCTTTTCAGAGAAGAAATGCATCCAAATATTTACAGAAATCAGATGTAAAGTAAAGCTGTAGTATAACTTCAGTTTCTTAAGAAGCGTAGGCTTCTCATACATCCGATATTTGCTTTCCTCTTTAGCACTTACTTGCATTCAACATGAACATACAACACGCACACAACAAAAGAACGGGTTGTCTTTGTGAGTGCGACCCTCATTTCACATCGTCTGTGTCTGTGACTGACTTCACACAAACAGGGGAAAGTGCAATCTCGCCTGCAGTGGCATTCATACACACTCCTGCATTCAGGCCGTTTGATCTTCAGATTTAAGCGGAATAAACGACCCGACAACCACTGAAGTCAAACCTCACACATTCAATATGAAATACTCCTTATCAGTCATCCGATATTACAATCCAAGACAACTCCATTGTCCCTTGTGTGCCGGCCCAACCCCCGACATCACTTTTAAACAACACTATGCAAAAGGTCTTACTGTCAATTACAAATGTTATTTGTCACACGCACCGAATACAACAGGTGTAGACCTTAACGTGAAATGCTTACTTCACAAGCAGAGTAAGAAAATTAAATGCTTACGAACAGTGCAGAGTGAGAAAATATTTTCGAAATAAACTAAAAAAGAAAGTAAGAATAAAATAACCATTAACGAGGCTGTGTACAGGGGGTACCGGTACCGAGTCAATGTGCGGGGGTAAAATAGTGAGTAGCAGCAGGGTAAAAAAAAGGGGGTCAATGCAAATAGTCCGGGTAGCCATTTGATTAACTGTTCAGCAGTCTTCTTATGGCTTAGAGGGTAGAAGCTGTTAAGGAACCTTCTTTGACCTAGAATTCAGCCTCTCCACATCGCCCATTCTGTCACACCTCTGTGAAGCAGTAGGTGATGTTGTGATGATATTCAAGACAGGGCTATGCATGCAAAGATTGACAGATATTTAGATTGTTATTTTCAATACTCAAATGACAATACATTTATACACAATTGACTAAAATGTAATTAATTCTTACATCATTGCCAGCAGCATACCACTGCTGGCTTGCTTCTGAAGCTAAGCAGGGTTGGTCCTGGTCAGTTCCTGGATGGGAGACCAGATGCTGCTGGAAGTGGTGTTGGAGGGCCAGTAGGAGGCACTCTTTCCTCTGATCTAAAGAAAATGCCCCATGGCAGTGATTGCCCTGTGTAGGGTGCTGTCTTTCAGATGGGACGTTAAACAGGACTCTGAGGTCATTAAAGAGCCCATGGCACTTATCGCGAGAGTAGGGGTGTTAACCCCAGTGTCCTGGCTAAAATTCCCAATCTGGCCCTCAAACCATCAGTCACCTAATAATCCCCAGTTTACAATTGGCTCATTCATCCCCTGTACCTATTCCCCAGGTCATTGCTGCAAATGAGAATGTGTTCTCAGTCAACTTACCTGGTAAAATAACAGATAAAGAAATTATGATACTACATACCAGTGTGGCAGTTGTACGTAAAGGTTCTTAAAACCTCTAAAGGAATCGACCCTTTCTTGCAATTCTGGCCTAAAATGACATACACTGACTGGATAGGCATATTCTTGGTACCATTTTTTTTATTTTTAACCTTTATTTAACTAGGCAAGTCAGTTAAGAACAAATTCTTATTTTCTATGACGGCCTATTCAGGGGCAGAATGACAGATTTGTACCTTGTCAGCTTGGAGGTTTGAACTAGTCCAACGCTCTAACCACTAGGCTACCCTGCCACCCCAATTTGAAAGAAAAAAAAACATTTGAAAGGAATCACTTTGAAGTTTGTGGAAATGTGAAAGGAATTTTGGAGAACAATAGATCTGGTAAAAGATCATACAAAGAAAGAAAAAAATGTGGTTTTGTATTTTTTTTGTACCATCATCTTTGAAATGGAAGAGAAAGGCCAATAGATGGCAGCAGTGTATCTGCAAAGTTTTAGATTGACCCAATGAACCATTGCATTTCTGTCAAAAATGTATCAAGACTGCCCCAATGTGCCTAATTTGTTTATTAATAACGTTTCATTTTCAAAATTGTGCACCCTCAAACAATAGCATGGTATTCTTTCACTGTAATAGCTACTGTACATTGGACAGTGCAGTTAAGATTAACAAGAATTTAATCTTTCTGCCAATATCAGATGTCTATATCAACCTCATGCTAATTGCATTAGCCTACGTTAGCTCAACCGTCCCGTGGAAGGGACACCGATCCCGAAGATGTTCAATGTGCATCATTAATTAAGGTAGAGACATCGCATCCGCCTACGTTGCGCTTCCGCATCTGCGGTGAAAGGTGGCAGAGCTAGAGCGGTGTTTGTCAGACCATGATACATCCCAAAAATCAGTCTTCTCACTAAAACTTCCGTAGCGTCCTAAAAACTATGGAAAGAGGAGACTCTCACGAGCATGGTGATGTTCTCCATTTTGCTCTACGACTCCCACAAATGTCACAGGACTGGTCTGAGGATAACCGCTAAAACATTTTATGGAAGTATATGAAGGTAGTTTATATATATATATATTTCCTGAGCTTTCTTATATCTCCTAGACATAGAACAGACACTTCAAAAGCTTGTTTCTTATGTGTTATTCAATGCGTTTCTCTGGGCTATAGCTGATCATATTTGGTTTAATTATTTGTTTTATTTATTTTTTGATACCTAAAGTGGTCCTAAAATTCTAAATCTAATAGCTAAATGAGCCATAGTATGACCATCTTAAAACAGCTTAAAACAATATACCCCACCCACTTAGGTTGCCTTGTTAAAACCTGTTCATTCTCTTAAATGAAATACCATGACGGTTTTCTCATTTGCTGGGAATCTTGTTTGACATTTCTGATATAACATACTTTGGTTATATCTTTATCAACCTACTACATACCCCTTAAAAATATATATATTTTGTATGTGCATGGTGTGCTATTAGCATGCTAACCCTCATTAAGACAGATGGGTAGAATAGCTAGCCATCGCTAGCATTCACTGGTTGAAGTAGCTTCTGGGTGTAATGGAGTGGTCTGGTAACTATGACATGAATATTTACAGTATATACAGTGCATTTGGAAAGTATTCAGAACCCTTGACTCTTTCCACATTTTGCTACATTACAGCCTTAGTCTAAAATAAATTAAAATGTTTTTTCCCCCTCAATCTACACACAATATCCCATAATGACAAAGAAAAACCAGTTTAGACATTTTTGCAAATGTATTAAAAATAAAATAAATAAACTTATTTACATAAGTATTCAGACCCTTAGGTATGAGACTCGAAATTGAGCTCACCTGCAACCTGTTTTCGTCGATCGTCCTTGAGATGTTTCTACAACTTGATCGGAGTCCACCTGCAGTAAATTCAATTGATTGGAAATGATTTGGAAAGGCACATACCTGTCTATATAAGGTCCCACTGAAGATACTGAGTGGCATATTAAGTGTTCATCTACCTGGGTTTTCCCTTATCTTCTTACAAGTCTGAGTTTTAAGACATTTACATTTGGAAAAGACGGGAGACTAATTAATAATAGAGATTTGGGTGAGGGGTGGGAGGGAGAAATGTGGACATGAATAATAATGAAAGTTCATGTCCTGGACCTGGCATGGCTAAGCAGCTAATTATGCTACTTCACCTAGAAGTCATCCATCTTGGCTCTTGCCGACAGAGGCACACCATGAATAACCATGTCGAAGCACTACTAAAACACAGGTACTGCTGAGACTGAGGCTGTCCTAATATGGACACCATACAAACGTACAGATTAGGTAGACTCGCTCCAAGATGGTGAATGCGATGCCTCAGGCCTCAACACTGTCTGGATGGAGAGCTAGCTGAGAAGGACTTTGAATTATTGACATTTGTCTTTCACATCCGCTCAGTGAATGAGAACTTAAATAGTCCAACTAGCTCTGTTCTCTATATTCTCTGCGGAACAAGAGGCTATTGAATTTGTGAGAACACTGTAATAAAGACAGATTCGGAATTGGATATTTTTCTACTCTAACTTTTCCCATGTATTGCATTTGTACAAGCAATTGTATTTTTTGTGTTGTTTCTCAAGGTCACAAGAACACGGTGGATTGAGATTGGGTAACATTGTGGACTCTGAGTAGGGATGAGGCTGGGGTTAGTTTTAGATACTTTATTTGAAAGAGCTTTCAGACAGTACGTCTTTGAAAATGCTAATAAGGGTATAGCAGAACCATTATATGCGCGCAGCTCACTGAGACTAAGGTATTATAAATACAACATACTGTAATACTCTGTATTTACACAGCTCATAGAGGACAGTAAACAACCTGTTTACAGCAGCAAACCAACATACATTTATAGCCACAGTTAAACACACTGGGCAAACAATGATATGCTCAAAACCAACAGCAGCCTTTTCAATTGATAGAAACCTGGATTTCTCCTTTAGACAAGTTAAAAGCAGAAGTAATCATGAATAATAAATGTAACAATCTACCAATTAAAATTGAAGGCTGTATTCCAAACCAAACTCTTTGGGGTGAGATGTCAAGAGAGGGCAAACTGTATCACTATGGATGCTTACTACCTAATGCAAAGCTCACTTTCTTTACTACCCAATGCAAAGCTCACTTTTCTTTCCAACCGAACTGTTTGCCTTAAAAACTGAGGGCTTAACAGATGCTGTGCCTCCTCGACTGGCAGCTACTTGGCATACAGCGTGCCAGGAAACCCAGCAGATCTCCTATGGTTCGCTGGGGCCTGTATGAGCTCGGTGCACAGCAGGTAATTGAAGGCGCAGCTGGAGAGCGCTAGTCATTCGCCCTCGCCCCGTGCATGGAGAGGTTGTCGACACCGCGGATCTCCAACAAGAGACGAAAGCAGCTGGGGTCTCGGGAGTGCCGGCAATAGGGGGAGAGAGAAAATTAAAGAGAGGAAAGAGGAGCTCTCGGCAGCTCTTGACCCATGACACCAGCTTCTTCAACCATTGGGGACGGCATGAAAAACATGCGCCTAAAGAGATTGGAGAGAGAGAGACTGAATCTGCCCATTGGGAGAGAGAGAGAGAGAGAGAGAGAGAGGTGAAGGGAGGTAAAGCAAACTATATTACACTGAGAACAGATTGAAATGGAAAGCAGAGCACAGAGGTGGTGCTTCTGAATGAGGGATACGGGGCTTATGTGATACAACTCCTCATGATAGAGATACTCTCCACGGACACAGGAGAAGATAAGTTAGGTGACGGGAGGAGCATGACCCATTCTCACCCCCAATTCACTTGTACATGTGTACTTCTCTGTAGAGATGGCTTGAGGCCTCTGACTGGTCTCTGCATAAAATGCATACAACCCTTCTGCATTTTATGATGATTTTGTGATGTTTATTGTGGGAAAACGTTGAAAAACGTGTTGACATTGTGCCAGTGCTTAGCTAGCTAGCTACATTACTGAATGAGAGGGAGATGCTAGTTCGCTAGTTCGCTTGCTAGCTTTACCACCCGCCTGTGCTAGTACGTTTAACAAAATAACATAGTTATTGCTTGGAGTCTGAAATGAGCAATTTAATTTGAATGGTTTAAGTATGAATATTTGTCAAATCCATTACAGAAAAGTCAAACTGAAAATGTTTCTTCGGTCTCTTTATTTCTCCTGGTTAGACAATGTACTGTAAAGGTTACATTGTAACTACAAAGTAATTCAAATGTCACTTCACGTTACAATAAGTTTCTTGCTCATGGGTAAGTACATTGTAATTACAGAGTTGGGTTGTTAAATATTTTTTTTACATTGTGAGTACAATTTAACTTAACTTTATGCCTAATGCTCTCCTGTCTCCTAATTTCTCCTAGTTGGCCTATTCTCTGCAAAGGTCGGGACATTGAAAAAGGCTCAAGTGTACCATTTGTTCCGCCTGAGCCAGTCTGACCACAATTCAGAGATCACTATGAGGACACACAAATGTGTTTAATGGATCGCGGGAAAAGAGCAGGAATAGGCTTTTAGGCTACAGTCCAAGCTATGTCTTCCAATGGTGCTACTGCTGACGGAATCCAAAGAATTTCCAACTAATAAATGCTACATAGCGCAATGATGTGAATCACACTGCTACTATTTAGATATTCGCGCCTCACAGATTGTGGTTGTTGTGGATGGCTGTTCACAAATGTATATGTACTTTAATCCAAAAATTGTTGAATTGAAATAGTTGAACCTCTACAAGATCGGTGTCTCCCCCCGGGACGGTTGAGCTAACGTGCGCTAATGTGATTAGCATGAGGTTGTAAGTAACTGTCACGCCTTGGTCATTGTATCTTGTGTTTTTGTTATATGTTTGGGTAGGCCAGGGTGTGACATGGGTTTATATGTTGTATTTCATATTGGGGTTTGTATTAATTGGGAGTGTGTATTATTAGGGGTGTGTCTAGTTAGGCTTGGCTGCCTGAGGCGATTCCTAATTGGAGTCAGCTGATTCTAGTTGTCTCGGATTGGGAACCGTATTTAGGTAGCCTGAGTGCGCATTGTATTTCGTGGCTGATTGTACCTGTCTTAGTGTTAGTCACCAGATAGGCTGTATTAGTTTCACTCGTTTGTTGTTTTCATATTTTCAGTTATTTCATGTACCGCTTTATCTTTATTAAAAGTCATGAGTAACCTACACGCTGCATTTCGGTCTGACTCTCTTCAAACAACAGTCGAAGTTCATTACAGTAACAAGAACATTCTTTGTGTTATCTTTTATCAGATGGAATGTATTTTATTCTCCTACATTCATTTCACATTTCCACAAACTTCAAAAGTGTTTCCTTTCAATTGGTATCAATATAATGCATATCCTTGCTTCAGGTCCGTAGCTACAGGCAGATCGATGTCATATTAGGCGAAAAATTGAAGAAAAAAAAAGTGTCCGAGCTTTGCTACTTATCAATCATTGTTTTTGTGACCAGTGGACAGCCAGTGAAAAATGAGCTCTTGCAAAAGCTGCCCAATGTGGATCCCAGCCCAAGGAGTGAAAGTTTGAGGGAGTTCCTCCATACTATTGTGCTCCATACCGTCAAACTTTGATTCCTTTAAGACACGAGTGGAGCTTTTATTGCTCAATTGAATTCATGCTGATTTAAATAATAATAATAATTATTATTGGCCTAATGAACTAATGGACCAACACTCAAACTCACACTTTTGATAGATTTAAAACAGATGCAAATTATTGTGATATCAAAGTGTCACCAACAAAAATGTAAATAATAGGCCTATAGCAAATCCAGCATATAGCATATATTTTTCACATTCAGATTTCACTTTTTGGTAGTGCTCAAAGCATGTCATTCCATGAGAGCAGTATCTCCCTTTTCAACTCGAAGCAATGAGCCCAAAATTATAAACAGAGTAGGCTAATTAACCCTTAGTTTGTGGGTTATGCTCAGGTTAAACAATTTGTCCCTAATCTATATTTCCAGATTTCCATGTCCTATTCTTGAAGATCAAGGGGTATTATATTAATTGGAATGACTGGAAATGTGACAGAGTTTGGTTTATAATGTAAAGATACAGACTAATCGTTTTATTAGCTGTATTAAAGTAGAAAGCAACGGGATAGAAGAAGCCTACATAATCAACCTATAAAGTAAAATGGCGGTAGGCAGCCTAGCAGTTAAGAGCATTGGGCCAATAAACCTAAGCTCACTGGTTTGAATCCCGAGCTAACTAGGTAAAACATCTGTCAATATTCCATTGAGCGAGGCACTTAACCCTAATTGAGCCTGTAAATTGCTCAGGATATGAACATCTGCTAAATGACGTAAATGTCAAATGCAAGATCCAGCTATGTAAACTCTAATATTGATTTATGCTGCAATAGATGTCATTAAATTGGTAATAATCCATTTGGACTTTCTCTAATGTATATCAGATTACGTTATTGAATTTTTGGTAATACCAAAATTACGTTACTGATTACAATTTTAGACCGTTAACTAGTAACTGTAATGGATTACATTTAGAAACTAACCAACCCTGAATGGGTGGGGAGAGCTCCCATTTCACTCCCAATATTCCATAAATGAGACATTGTAAAAGAAATCGTGTTTAATAGTGTCGGCATAATCACTTTGCAGTAGCTTTTCCCCCCTTGTCCTTTTCATTTCCTTCTCTTTTACCGTGTGGATTTTTAACACATTACACATGCAGAGTAAATTACCTTTCAGAAAAGTTTTTGGGGGCAGAAGTTTGAAATTGAAATAAAACCTGGGCCGTCTCAACGGGAAATGCATTTAGTCTTTAATCATACACTCATCTGATAAAGATTGCAGGGAATAATGAATAATCTGACGGTCTGGGTTAGGCAGATGAAGACCATTGGTGATGACGAGCAGGTGAATGGAATAGTGAAGCTGTAGCACAGACTTAAAGAGAACATATTCTCTCTCTATGTGCTGCACTTTGAATATATTGGAGAGTAATGTTGGGTAACACTTCCTTTGAAGGTTATTATTTATCTGAAAATTAGAAGACTGGTGAGGATACTGAGCAGGTGAATGGTATCCCAGTGCTGCTGTAGCACAGGTGTAAAGATGACATATTGGCTGTGTCCCAATCCAAAGGCAATTGCCTGCTGCCCACCAGCCTCCAAAGACACCTACATTAGTAGGTAGCACTTTCCAGTAGGTAAATGCCATTTAAGACGGGATTCGAAGGTAGTTTCACGTGACATGTTCACATTCCACCGAACGTGAACAAGTTGTGCTAGCAATTCCGTTTACAACTACCACAAAATGGAAATATCTGACACAAATAAAAAGTAACAGAATCGATCTCCTCAGTACCTGCTCATGAATTAAGTTGGCACCGACCAGAATTATTATCCTACAGTATAGGGTCCTCCTCTCTCATAATGCTTGGTCTGCAGCGCCATCTTTGTGGATATGACAGGTAAGCTTGCATGCATCTCTTTGAGACAGCTTATTTAGCTATTTTACTGATTGTTTAAGAATGATTAATAGCCAGAATAGTGGTGTTTCACTGGGAAGCTAATATTGCATTAGAAATGCTAATGTTTGTATGAGTAGGCTTAGATTGTGATTAATTTATACAACTACCACACCTGTGCATAATATTAAATGACAATGATGTTCAGGATAACAAGGTTTTACATTCGTTGATTACGAATAGTGAAAGGTGATATGATGCAAACTAACAACATAAGGCGGCCCAGGATAATTCAAATCAATTGTTATTTGTCACAAGCACCGAATACAACAGGTATGTAGACCTAACGTGAAATGCTAACTTACAAGATCTTAACCAACAATGCAGTTGAGAAAAAATAAGAGTTTAGTTAATTTAGAAAATATATTTGAAAGTTTAAAAAAAGCAACAATAAAATAACAATAAAAAAGTCCATATATAGGGGGTACTAGTACCGAGTCAATATGCAAGGATACAGGTTAGTCAAGGTAACTGAGGTAATATGTACAGTTGAAGTCGGTAGTTTACATACACCTTAGCCAAATACATTTAAACTCAGTTTTTCACAATTCCTGATATTTAATCCTAGTAAAGATTCCCCGTCTTTAGGTCAGTTAGGATCACCACTTTATTTTAAGAATGTGAAATATCAGAATAATAGTAGAATGATTTATTTAAGCTTTTATTACTTTTGTCACATTACCAGTGGATCAGAAGTTTACGTACACTCAATTAGTATTTGGTAGCATTGCCTTAAATTGTTTAACTTGGGTCTTGGGCCTTCCACAAGCTTCCCACAATAAGTTGGGTGAATTTTGGCCCATTCCTCCTGACGGAGCTGGTGTAACTGAGTCAGGTTTGTAGGCCTCCTTGCTCGCACACGCTTTTTCAGTTCTGCCCACAATTTTTCTAGAGGATTGAGGTCAGGGCATTGTGATGGCCAATCCAATACCTTTATTTTGTTGTCCTTAAGCCTTTTTGCCACAACTTTGGAAGTATGCTTGGGGTCATTGTCCATTTGGAAGACACATTTGTGACCAAGCTTTAACTTCCTGACTGATGTCTTGAGATGTTGCTTCAATATAGCCACATACCTCTTCCTTGCTGAGCGGCCTTCCAGGGTATATCGATATAGGACTCATTTCACTGTGGATATAGATAACTGTTGTAACTGTTTCCTCCAGCATCTTCACAATGTCCTTTGCTGTTGTTCTGGGATTGATTTGCACTTTTCGCACCATAGTACGTTCATCTCTAGGAGACAGAACGAGTCTCCTTCCTGAGCGGTATGACGGCTGCATGGTCCCATGGTGTTTATACTTGTGAACTATTGTTTGTACAGATGAACTTGGCACCTTCAGGCATTTGTAAATTGCTCCCAAGGAAGGTCCAGACTTGTGGAGGTCTACAATTTTCTTTTTGATTTTCCCCATGATGTTAAGCAAAGAGACACTGAGTTTGAAGGTAGGTCTTGAAATAGATCCACAGGTACACCTCCAATTGACTCAAATTATGTAAATTAGCCTATCAGAAGCTTCTAAAGCCATGACATTGTTTTCTGGAATTTTAAAAGTGTTTAAAGACACAGCCAACTTAGTGTAAACTTTAACCCCACTGGAATTGTGATCCAATGAATTAGAAGTGAAATAATCTGTCTGTAAACAATTGTTGGAAAAATTATTTGTGTCATGCACAAAGTAGTTGTCCTTGCCAAAAAGATAGTTTGTTGACAATACATTTGTGGAGTGGTTGAAAAACAAGTTTTAAAGATGTCTATGTGTATGTAAACTTCTGACTTCAACTGTACATGTAGGTAGGGGTAAAGTGACTACGCAAAGATAATAAACAGCGAGTATCAGCAGCTTTAAAAACAATGGGTTAATCAATGGCTTGGAGGTAGGGAGCCTTTTGTACCTCGACTTGATGCTCCGGTACTGCTTGCCGTGCAATAGCAGAGAGAACAATCTATGACTAGGGTGGCTGGAGTCTGACCATTTTTAGGGTCTTCCTCTGACACCGCCTGGTATAGAGGTCTGGACGGCAAGGAAGCTTTTCCCCAGTGATGTACTGGGCTGTAGGCACTACCTTCTTTAGCACCTTGCAGTCGGATGCCGAGCTGTTGCCATACCAGGCAGTGATGTAACCAGTCAGGATCCTCTCGATGGTGCAGAACTCTTTGAGGATCTGAGGACCCATGCCAAATCTTTTCAGTCTCATGAAGGGGAATAGGAGTTGTCGTGTCCTCTTCACAACTGTCTTGGTGTGTTTGGACTATGATAATTTGTTGGTGATGTGGACACCAAGGAACTTGAAGCTCTTGACCTGCTCCACTACAGTCCCGTCAGTGTGAAAAGGGGCGTGCTCGGCCTTGTAGTCCACGATCAGGTCCTTTGCCTTGATCACGTTGAGGGAGAGGTCGTTGTCCTGGCACTACACTGCCAGGTCTCTGACCTCCTCCCTATAGGCCGTCTCATCATTAAAGGTGATCAGGCGTACCACCGTTGTGTTGTCGGCAAACTTAATGGTGTTGAAGACGTGCTTGGCCACAAAGTCGTGTGTGAACAGGGAGTATAGGAGGGGACTAAGCACGCACCCCTGAGGTTCCCCCGTGTTGAGGATCAGCATGGCAGATGTGTTGTTGCCTATCCTTACAACCTGGGGGTGGCCCTTCAGGAATTTCAGGATACAGTTTCAGATGGGAGGTGTTTAGTCCCAGGGTCCTTAGCTTAGTGATGAGCTTTGAGGGCACTATGGTGTTGAATGCTGAGCTGTAGTCAATGAACAGCATTCTCACATAGGTTTTCATTTTGTCCAGGTGGGAAAGGGCAGTATGGAGTGCAATAGAGATTGCGTCATCTGTGCATCTGTTGAGGCAGAATGCGAATCGGAGCTAGTCTAGGGTTTCTGGGATGATGGTGTTGAGGTGAGCCATGACCAGCCTTTCAAAGCACTTCATGGCTACAGACGTGAGTGCTACAGGTCGGTAGTCAGTTAGGCAGGTTGTTGGGCACATGGACTATGGTGGTCTGCTTGAAACATGTAGGTATTCCAGACTCAGTCAGGGACACTTGCCAGTTGGTCAACGCATACTGAGTACACATTCTGGTAATCTGTCTGTCCATGTGGCTTTGTGAATTTTGACCTGTTTAAAAGGTCTTACTCACAATGGCTATGGAGAGTGTGATCAACAGTCGCCCGGAAAAGCTGGTGCTCTAATGCATGCTTCAATGTTTCTTGCCTGGTCTGGTAGGCTCGTGTCACTAGGCAGCTCGCAATTGGGCTTCCCTTTGTAGTCCGTAATAGTTTACAAGCCCTACCACATCCGACGAGCGTCAGAGCCGGTGAAGTAGGATTCAATCTTAGTCCTGTATTGATGCTTTGCCTGTTTGATGGTTTGTCTGAGGGCATAGAGGGATTTCTTGTAAGCGTTCAGGTTAGTCAAAGTCTTGAAAGCGGTAGGTCTACTCTTCAGCTTAGTGCATATGTTGCCTGTAATCCATGGCTTCTGGTTGGGATACGTACGTAGGTCACTGTGGGGATGACGTCATTGATGCACTTATGTATGAAGCCGGTGACTGATGTGGTATACTCCTCAATGCCATCGAATGAATCCCGGAACATCTGTCTGTGCTAGAAAAACAGTCCTTTACCTTAGTATCTGCGTCACCTGTCCACTTCCGTAGTGAGCGAGTCACTGGTACTTCCTGCTTTGGTTTGTGCTTGTATGAAGGAATCAGGAGGATAGAATTATGGTCTGATCTTTCAAATGAAGGGCGAGGATAGCTTTGTATGCATCTCTTTGTGTTGAGTAAAGGTGGTCTAGAGTTTTGTTCTCTGTTTAAACATGAGACTTGCTGGTAGTGATGAGGTAAAAACAGATTTAAGTTTTCCTGCATTAGAGTCCCCGGCCACTAGGAGCACCGCCTCTGGATGAGCATTTTCATGTTTGCTTATGGCCTTATACAGCTCGTTGAATGCGGTCTTAGTGCCAGCATAGATTTGTGGTGGTAAATAGGCAGCTAAGAAAAATATAGATAAACTCTCTCAGTGAGGGAGTGTGGTCTACAGCTTATCATAAGGTACTCTACCTCAGGCAAGCAAAACCTTGAGACCTCTTTAATATTACATTTTGCGTACCAGCTGTTATTGACAAATAGACACAGACCATCAGCTCTCGTCTTACCGGAGGTAGCTGTTCTGTCTTGCCGATGCATGGAAAACCCAGCCAATTATATATTTTCCATATCGTCGTTCAGCCTTACTCTGTGAAACATAAGTCTCGAACGGAGATCATCCAGTTTATTCTCCAATGATTGAACGTTGGCCAATAGGACGGATGGTAGAGGTGGGTTACCCACTCGCCGACTAATTCTCACACGGCACCCGGATCTGCGTTCCCTGTATCGGCGTCTCCACTTCATGCGAATGACAGGGATTTGGGCTTGGTCCGGGAGCAGCATTTACTCCTTTGCTTCTGACCGTTAAAGAAAACAGGTACATCCAGTTCCAGGTGAGTAATTGTTGTTCTGATATCCAGAAGCTATTTTCGGTCATAAGTGACGGTGGCAGAAACATTATGTACAAAATAAGTTACAAACAATGTGAAAAGACACACAAAATAGCACAATTGGTTAGGAGCCAATAAACTCTCATTTTAAGCTAAATGCATTGGTAACAAATACTGGCATGTGATAAAGGATAACATGTCCAATATAATTATATAAATGCATATCAAACAGGAATTCATATTCAATTAAATGAATAGAGCATTGTAATATTGATGACTTTCTCTCTCCTTGCAGGGTTTTTAGACAGATGAACAACAGGCACCAGATGCCCAAGCCTCAAAACCAAAAACATGTGGAGACACCAACACTTGTCATTTTGAATAAATATTAACATTTGTGTTGGTTTTCCTGTATCTGTGCATAAGTCCTTAAAACACAGTCCATTGTACAAAATAATTAAGCAAGGGACATCTCCAGGAGATTAACCTCCAACATTCATAAACCTGAGAGGCACATGAGGGCAAATTTTAGTCATGACCGCCACAGGTTCTCTTATACACAGGACAGGAGTTTACATGTTTTTGTTCCAGCCCTTTATTAACACCTAATTTCAACTAATTGTGGTCTAAATTGAAGACTTGTCCACAGTGCAATGCCCTGGGACAGAAAATCAGTTCTGCATTTTAGAATGAGCTCCTATAAATTACAATGTCCTGACAAATCTGCATGATTAACAACTACATGGGTGAATCTAATATTATCGTTCTTTACTATCTGCAGGCTGTCAGAGTGATATGTCCTTCAACTTTGAACACGCAGAGACAAGGGGGGAGAAATTAACCTTAGTCCTGGTTAAAGTTGTTGAAGCCACAACTACCTTTATTAATAATGTGCAATCGTTTTGTTAACAACAGAAAGTTGGCTAATGTTAACGTTAGGTAAACAGACAACGCTAGCTAGCAAGCAAGCAAGCTTGCTGAAACAGAGTCATCTACAGAATGTACAAATAACTTGGCTGGCTAGCATGTCTAGAATGAACAGAACACAGCTGGTTGCATGTCCTACATTTTTCATCAGATGTTATATATATATATATATATATATATATATTTCTTACCTCCAAACAAGTCTGGCAGGACTGTTTTCTCCTGTCCCTGAAAACAAATGTGAAAAAAAACTATTTGCTCCATGTCCTTACTGGCTAACAAGTTCACCAATTCATGATTCACACATTGCCGAATCTACGACTGGGCCTCGTTAGTTTAGTTGTTCATCTCTAAACAGCCGATAAGCATGACGAGATTGCCTACTACGTTAGCTAGCTATTGCGACCCATGTGCTAGCAAGCATGGCAACGGGCTTAGTAAACAACGGTTACTCAACGTTTGAATTGAAAATTCATAAGAAAGTAATTTGTTGAACATTTTTAACGTAATTTGGTGAATAAATAACATTATACTTACATTTCGAAGTTATTCATTATTCTTCTGGAAAATGTTCTCTCAAACGGGGACTTGTGTCTGCCATTAATTCAGACTTTTTTTCAGAATTTCCCGTGCGCCACAAGGTGTTATGTGATAGCCTCCCCGGAGAAGGATTACATGGGATGCTGCTTTCAAAATACACCCTAATGAAGGCAGCATTTGAAGGTACCCTGGGATTGGGACACAGACATTGTGTCTATATGAGCTGTACTTAAAATATTGGAGAGTAATGTACATTGTTATTTGTCTGAAAGTAAGAAGAGCAAATGGTGATGCTGTACAGGTGAATGGTAGCACTGCTGTACCAACTAATTAAACATAACATTATGAATCGCTATGTGCTGTACTTTAACTATTGGAGAGTACTGTACATTGACATGTATCTGCATGTCAGAAGACCAATGCTACGCAGGTGAATGGTAGTGCTGCTCTACCACATAATTAATTATGTGCTGTATGTAACAGAGTTGGATTGCTAATCTCATTCTTTAGCTTGAAGTATTTTCACCCCCCACTATTGAACTGGTATCTTTTCGGGGCAGCAGCTGGCTAAAATGTTATTAAGAGGGGTTGTCACTTGTGTTTGCAAGACAGAGGACCGAGATTGCTCCCAGTAAAGGATGTGTTGATGCTCTTTAATTATTTGTTAATTTTCTATTTCATTTTTTATTTCTTTATTTGTACATTTTTTTTACTTCAGTTCATTTTAGTAAAAACTTTCTAACACTTATTTTTCTTAAAAATGAATTGTTGGCTTGTAAGTAAGCATTTTACTGTAAGGTCTTCAGCTGTTGTACTCGCGCATGTGACAAATACAATTTGATTTGACACACACAAACAGCAGGGTTGGGTTCAATTCGAATTGAAGGCAGTGATTTCAGGAAGTAAAATAAAAATAGAATTTAATAATTGAAAACATTTAATTTATTTAAAAAAATGTAAGTAAATCACTTCCTGAATTGACTGCCTTCAATTCGAATTGAACCCAACCCTGCTGTTTGTGTGTGAGGGTAAGTGCGCGCGTACATTCCTGCATGCATCTAACCCCCCAAAGGTAACAGGCGGTGAGCGGATATAGTTTGACAAAGAAAAATTATTCTTCTAGCCACGTCTGTCTTTTTGATGGCCCTTACATGAATGGCAGGCGAGGGAAAAGACAACAAACGAGTCTCCAGGAGAAGAGAAGATGAACATATTGTGTTTACCGCTCTCATGATATGATTATCAGTGTGATCTTTCTTTACAAAACTATTTGTTAATCTTTCAGTGGGTAGATCACGTTTGCTGTGTCGCTGATGGACGTGACGGAGGTAGATCCATCTATCATTGCAGACAGCCCATCTTGTTTGGAAATGAAACGGTATATTATTGATTTTGGTACAGACTGTGATCAATCTTCAATTCCATTTTTTTTCTTACATCTCATAAGCCATCCATCTATATTTCTCCATAGAGCTATCGTCCCCCCTCCCTAGCTAGAACAGCTTTGCTGTGTTACTGTTAGTTGAGTATAATAGGAAGTGTGTGTGTGTGTGTTTGTATGCTGATGTGTGTGTAGACGTTTGTGCATGTGTGTACATTTGTGTGTTCCCAGCTTGTCAAACTAGCCTAATAACATAACACGCAGCAGTAATATTAGTCTTTCAAGGATGACCGACGATGTCCGTAACACTTTGGTCATTATGGTCTTTGTTGTTTAATCATGTTTTTTCCCCTCACTCTTTTCCTCAAAGCTTTCAATAATTACTTCCCTTGTGATCGCGCTGTTTAAAGTTCACGCCCATGTGACAAAGCGCCTTCCAAATACCAAGGGAATACAAACACAGAAAGAGAGCGAAAGAGAGGCACAAAGATCTGCGCGGCACTTCGTAGAAGTTCAAATCCAACACACACAGATCCCTATCACCTGTTCATACTATTTTATAGCACCAACCCTTTCAAAACAAATGGGTTTGAGTGATTAACCTTGTCCAACGTTTCGTCCAATGCCTTTTGAATGCCATTATCTCCCTCCTCGTTCTTTTTTTGGAACGCTGTGGGAATTAATGGAATTGTTGTGATGATGATGTATGGAGGATTCTGGGATAGGACAGATGGGAATGTAATTACGGATGTTACAGGGGCACTGGAAATACTCGCCATAAAAAAGGGTTCAAGAAAGCACGACAACACCATCCATCATGCCAGACAACAGTCAGTAAAAATGGAATCAAGGGAATGTGTATTCTTCACTACATGTTAATTAACTTGAAATTATTTGGGGGTTGGCTTTTGACGTCAAAGTTTCTACATTTGAACAATATATATATATATTATTATATATATATATATATTTTTTTAAATATTTTTATACCTTTGTGCAACAATGCGTTCTGTCTGTTACGAGATGCCACCAAGCCATTAGATGGCGCTGCTGTTGTGTATATCTGTGTGATACTATACTATAGACAAGTTAGGCATTACTTACTATTACTTACTATGCATTAAATGGATCTGTATGCATGCTACAGAGTGATGCTGATGTACATACATTCTAATCAACATTCCCTTGCTTCTATAGAATAAACACCATACAAAACTATTTATTTCGACAACTGTCTCATACCATACTGTGATATTTATTGTGTTGAAGTAGACTTATACAACATTTATTTATTTATTTGATATCTTTGTACAACAATGGGTTTCGTTAATTCAATTTCAACAACTCTCTCATACCATACTGTGATATGTATTGTGTTGAGGTAGACTTAGGCTATATAAATGTAACTGCTCTACTTGTTAATTTAAATGAAAACATTTCACTTGGTAATAAGTTTAATCCCACATTTGTTCACCTCATAGGGAGATAATGTATGGAAAATCAAGCTTTAAGGTTGAAATAGGGATATTGGAAACTGCCTCCAAAGTTTGACTGTGATGCTTTGAGTATCCTCTAAGCTGGCTTATGACAGCAAGACAGGAGGGTTATAGGAGATGGGAGATCTGGGCTGTGAGCCAGAGATGGACAGAGAAGGGAGGGAGAGATGGAGGGAGCAGTGGCCCTCAGGCCTAACAGGATCATGGGAAGGTGGGTTCATTCCAGATCACAGTCGCGAGGTGCTTCCCAAATGGCAATATGTTTCTTACATAGTGCACTACTTTTGACCAGAGCCCAATGGGCCTTGGTCAAAAGTAGTGCACTATATAGGGAATAGGGTGTAGTTTGGGACGAAGTCACGGTGTGCTAAACTGAAGGGACGAGTCAGGGATGAAGAAGACAAGAGCATTTTATCCCTCACCCATCTCTTTACCTTCCTTTTTGCCCTTTTCTCTTCTCTCTGCCTGCCCTCACCTCCTCTTTCTACAAGACAATTTGTCTGAGAGGGTGGAAGGAGAGAGACACGGGTCACTGAGAGTTCAAGGGGGGTTCTATTCGGGACACGAGAAGACAGTTTTGACACATTAGTTCAATAGATAGCCACAAGGGGGTGCGTGTACCGTTAGTCTACAAATTAGCATCTTTGACATCTTAATCCCAATCTTAACTATGTGTTTAAAATGCAAAACTGACCCGAGATCAGCATCTAGGAACAACTTCACCCTCCTTTTTTGCTCTTTGGATCAGCACAAAGCATGAGTTATAGGGAATCGATAAGGTTCGGTATCTAAGGGTAATTGCTCATGTAGAGTAATGGAGCATAGATACAGAACAGTTCTCTGTGTGTTTCCATCAATTCGCAGGATGACGAATGAAACACAGAGTAAGTCACGTTTAATTTCTCATGTCCTTTTATCTTCATGATACTCTGCACTCTAGCACCCTGGAAGGAACACTAGTAGAATGTACCTATCCCTCTTAGTAATCTTATAACCAAAGCCTTTTTGTCCTGGAATTCTAATGGAAGGAATGCCAGGAAAAACTAAAGGCCAAGTGGGTAGAAGACCAGGAAAATAATTCCAAGCCCATCCAGAAGATGAATAGACAACGTGATGCACATTATATATATATATATATATATATATATATATATATACACAAACACCCCACTACAACATTCCCGTGTTCTTCCTATCTTGTCTCCGGGAGCTCTCTTCACTCCTGTGGAGAAACCGAAAGAAGAACTAGTGATTTGTGTGTCTCACCTTGGGATGTAGAGAGAGATAGAGAGATTACATTTGACCCCGAGGGACGTGAGTTGAGGCCGTGAGAGCATTCTCATTGACATTCATACGCCATTAGCTGAGACACCAGCATCGGTTCCCTAGCTGTGTGATATTATGTTTTTAAAAAAATAGTACATATCGTTATGAATGGCAGTTTCACGGTGTGGTCAGGGAAACAGGTAATTGATTAGAACAGGGAACAATTTGCCGTGTGGACGAGCCCACCTGTCTTTCTCTCCTGCAGACCCGCTGCCTTGGGGAGAAGCCCTAAATTAATGAGCTTGCTCCATACTATATGAAGGCAACATAAGGCAACAGCGGAAATCAGCAATGCCTCATTTAATCTATGCTAGCTAAAGCAGCCTTCTGTACACTTCAGTACAAATGCAAATGCCTTGTAATTGGTCACGCTAACTAAGGGTCCGACAAGTAACGTAAATAGCACCTCCATTAACATTCTTAAAGAAGACCGCGATCAACACAAGAGGAATGTTCCAATGAGCCTGTTCATGTGTATAGGGGCACGTGTGTGTGTGCATCCATTTGCAAATGTGTTTGTGTGTGTGCACGCGCATCCGTGCATGCGAGCGTGCATTTGGGTTTCCAGGGCTCATGCAGGCATCCATCTTTGTCTCTTCCTCTACGTCTCGTCTGAAAGGTCAGTCAGCTGTCAGCAAATAAATTCAATAGCACAACCTTTCCCGACGTCTTTCTCTATCCCCGTGTCTCCCTTCAGGGCTACACAATACCTCTCTAACACAGCTCCGCCGAGCAAGTCACTTGGCCATTGATGTGACCATTACACCTGCTGCCAACAAAAACCTATAAACTCCACTGACATTGACCACCGACAAGTTCAATCATCTTATGGTATCTACTTTGCTCTACGGTGAAATGACGCATTCATTAATTGAAAGCAGAATGGGGGAATGTTATCAAGCCCAAAATGCTAAAATGAAACTCAGACAACCTAACAGGAATGATGTTTGACTTCAGTGTCAATAGCCTCCCATGTGTAGGCTATATTTGAATCAGACAGAAGCCTTGATATGATATCTATACTTTAAAGGACAGGGAGGCACCAACAGTGAAAACAGACTGAAACAGGGAGAGACTACATGAACTTATACAAGCATTTCTTATTCGACAAGTTTTCCTTTGTAAAACATTTTGCTACAATGTGCACTAATGAACATTACCCCAGGCTTAGATTTCAGCACCATGGACAGCGATGCTCAGCTACTGTACTACTACTACACTGGGACGTGGGGACACTGGGCCATGTCCAAGCATTTTCAAAGAGGAAGACCAAATGAGACGTCAGTTAAGAGCATCCACTTTGACGTATTCAATTATGTGTTCTAGACTGCTATTATATTCTACACAACTCACACAACAAGAATGAGGCAGCCTACTAAGCATGGATGCGTGGCATCAATTTAGGGTCAATATGTTGTAAATGAATGAACAATAATCCAATATTAGTATTGTTTATTAAAATGAGTAGTCAGTTGTGCTGTGGCTGATGACTATTTCCCTAATTATATTGATCACAGATCACGAGGACACTGGAGTTGTGAAGGTTATTGTTTGTCTAAAGTTGAGGAAGTGACACGAGTGCAAAATGGAACCCGTACCCGGTTTGCACTACTTTGATCTATGCGTGAGACAGAGGCCTTTCATTCACTTTGAAGAGAAGGTCAGGAGAAAAAGAGACAGAGAGATAAGGGCCACACTACAAACACATCCACAACAGCACCACCAATATTTGCTATGGCACCCTATTCCCTGTGTGGTGCACTATGGGCCCTGGTCAAAAGTAATGCACTACATAGGGAGTAACGTGCCATTTGGGACGCACCCATAGACCTTCAGCCATGAAAGTAAATGTCACTGCTCAGAAATAGTTTGAAATCAACTTCCAGTAAAAAGCATCAACTGAGAGATATAACAGCGACAGCAACAGTTGAGAGAAGCATGGACGACAGAGTATTATTACCATTATGATGGGTTAAAACACGGTTAAAACGTTACAGGTGCCATGAAAATTATGACTATGGCTGTCTCGGTGATGTCACCTCAGGGAGTATATGCAAAGTCACACTTAAGTTGTTATTCCAGCTATGATTGGACAATGTCCCACCAGAGAAAGCTAGGTGGAAATTAGATCCTCCAATCACGTTCCACATCACTTAACTCCCCTCTTTACACAAACAAGTTCCATCAAATTCCCTCTCACATCGCCCATTCTATTTGTTCCCTGATTTTACAGCAAACTGGCAAGAACCATCCCCCTCATCTTCATTGCAGTGGGAAACGACATTACCAGGCCACCCTCAATGAGCATCTCATCAAGCAGCCCAGCATCTCATTGACATGGCAGTGGGTGGACTGGTGGGCTAGGGAGAAGCCTATTGGAAGTGAAGTCAATTCCCATAGCCACTGGGCATCAGAGGGGGAGAGAGAGAGAGAGAGAGAGAGAGAGAGAGAGAGAGAGAGACCCCGAGGGGAGATCTAATAAAGAAGCACTCAGCCTCCTGAATGTGTTTACATCAATATCCACCTCCACAATGGAAGGGAGGAGGAGGAGAAATAGAGAAAGAGAGAATATGTGGGAGAGACGAAGAAAGACAGGGCGGAGATTTGATAAAGAGGGGGAGGACATGGGGAGTCTGCGATAAACAGAGGGTGAAGAGGAGAGAAAGAGAGAGGGAGTGGAAAATGTGAGATTAAAATAAATGAAACTTTTGAGAGGGAGGTAGTGGGAGGAGAGAGAAATAAAGAGAGAGGGGGGGAAAATAGAGAGAGAGCGATCCTTTGGGAAGTGGACCAGTTTATACAGTCTTAACAAAGGGAGTGTATTGCAAGAATGATTAGTATGGCAGAGCGTGGAGGGGGGGATGACAATATGCTTTCTGCCTCTTCCATAATGTGCTGAGCCATAGCCGGCAGCAGAGTCAATACTCCTCACTCTGCGGGACTTCTCTTTTCCGTTCTCTTCTCAATCCATCCCTCCTGCCAATTAACTCAACCACCTGCTGCATGCACACCGGCTAATTGACTTGCTACCCTTGTCAACACAGCCACGCGGAATGTCAATCTAGTCCATAGGAGACAGGCTTGTTGGTACATGCTGACTACATTATAGTTGAAATTGAAGGGGTAAAAGCATGTGATTATAGGACACAAGTATTCTCTATTAGGCAATTTGATTGAATGAGTAGGAATCTATATCTGGTATGGTGTATACTCTCAATTCAAAGGGTTGTGAGGCTAATGAGTGAAGGTTTGGAGGTGTGTGTGTGTGTTTGCATGTGTGTGTGTGTGTGTGTGTGTGTGTGTGTGTGTGTGTGTGTGTGTGTGTGTGTGTGTGTGTGTGTGTGTGTGTGTGTGTGTGTGTGTGTGTGTGTGTGTGTGTGTGTGTGTGTGTGTGTGTGTGTGTGTGTGTGTGTGTGTGTGGGTGGGTGTGTGTGTCCATGCTTGCTCATGTGTGCCTCATCCATCGAGAGATTACAGTTGGCCTGGACTGTTCCATGCTCTCTACTCTGTGGACTCATCCATCTTTGTGACCAGGACCTGGATCAAAGAGAGCACATTGATGGATGAGAGAAACTACGCTGCTATGAGGATCAAAGTGAGAGAAAAAAAATGTTGGCCAGAGCAGTTCCACAGACTACTATGTGTTGTAATTACAAGAGTGTCTGTCCATTATCACCCTGTTGTACCATTAAAAAGTTAATTGTTCCACAATGTTCCATTATACTGTAACTATACTGTAACATCCACAGAGAAACACCCAATCCCTTGCACATACAGCCACAAATTAAAATATAGCTGCAAGCAACGACGTTGGTGTTCAAGCGTTTGGCCCCACAGCACCACTTTCAGGACAAATTGGACAAATCACCCTTGGATGAGCTACATCTGTACTTCTTACCATATTTACCAAATAACATGGCAGTTATAAGCCAATGAGCTTGCTTGAATGGTTTTTCCTGTCCAACAGTGCCACCATGAGGCCACCAACAGAACTGGACTCTACAGATCTGAGCGATGTGTACCTGTTATAGCGCCACCGTTTTGTGGATCTGATTGTCCTTGCAGATGCTATGTCTTGACAGTGTTTGGAACATGTATATCAAGATTTGTTGCAATACGATTAGCCATGTCTGATTTATATGTATGTATGTGCCGGACCATGCCCAGGTGAATGTTTATTGGTCAGGAGCAGCCAAGTTGTTTGAGATGCTAGCCGGAAAACCTCATTTGTGAGAGTTTGGTCCGTAAACTTCGAAACCACTCATGAACATTTTCTACAGAGAGTATTTCTCAGCGCCATTATTGTACGGTTTGCAAATGGCAGCTCTTAAAGGCATTTTAACACCCTTGAGGGCGTCTATTTTTGTGTCCATTTTGAGCCACACAGGCCAGTTAAGTAGTTTTAACAGGCACTTTCTACCTCTCAAGATTACCAGTCATCATGGGGAAATTTGACAGGTACATTTCTTAGCTCTCGCTTCTGTATGCTCAAGCAAATATTTTAGAGACTTTTAGCGACTTTTTGTTGGTCTGCAGTCCCCATTAACACAGTCAGGTGCTCCCCTAAGGGAAGTTAACAAATGGTGTTAGGAAAAAACTTGGAGAATGGTAGAAACGGTGATGTGCATTTTAATTCATTATTTTCTTCTTTTTTGAGGGTGACCAATATGATAATTGCAGATGTAGGATCTTAATTCGTTCACTTTTGTTGCTGAGAATGTTCCTGCACAGCAGGAAAGTGAAACGTGTAGTGTATTCAAGTTTTAAAAAGGATTCTAAAGTTTGTCATTTCCACTTTAAAAATGTCAAGAAGATTTGCAACAGTCTTTTTAATCAATCCCTACAAAAAAAAGGAATTGATTATAATTCACATAATTAAAATTTCCTGTTGCTGCAGGATTATTTTCCTGCTGTAGCTAAGTGGCTCAAATTAAGGTCCTATGTCTGATTAAAGCTGATCATCCTCCAAAAAACAAAACAAAACAAAAATCCTACATCAGTATAGGTCTTCAAAGAATTGGAGACTAGAGAATTCCCTAAGTAGTCATGTACAATTTATTTGAACGTTGACAACATGTGAACATACACACACAGAGACAAATGCACAAACACACACATGCAAACTCCAAACATCCACTGAGCATACAAAACAAGTTGGCTGGATGTTCTTTGGGTGGTGGACCATTGTTGATACACCCGTTGTGCGTGAAAAACCCAGCAGCTTTACAGTTCTTGACACACTCAAACCGGTGCGCTCAAAGGCGCTTAAATATTTTGTCTTGCCCGTTCACCCTCTGAATGGCACATGTACACAATCCATGTCTCAATTGTCTCAAGGCTTACATTTGGTTCTATAACCTGTCACCTCCCCTTCATCTACACTGATTGAAGCGGATTTAACCTGTGACATCAATAAGGGATCATAGCTTTCACCTAGATTCACCCGGGTCAGTCTATGTCATAGAAAGAGCAGGTGTTGCTAACATTTTATACATTCAGTGTTCATACACATGCAAAAGCATGCACACACGCATGCACACAAAAGCAGACACACACACACAATCAACCCACACACACACACACACACACACACACGCACGCACGCACGCACACCTAAACACACACACAGAGATACTTCTATACGATTTATGATATGTACTGGTGGATTCTCCTTCAGCCTTAGTGGGTCTCATCTTGACAGGAGAGAAGAGATGAATTTGTTTGTTTGACAGGCCCTGGCCAAAAATCTTGCAAGTAGCCCTACACAGATCACAGATCAACACAGCTTTATGACCTCCAAGCAAACATGTAGACAGCCTGGAGTAAGCTGAGGAGATCCTCAATCCTCATCTCTGCACCAACAACCTTCCACTGCTGCCGCTGAAAAATGACCCGGCCCCATTTCTTTTTTCCCACCCCTCCCTCTCTTTATATTTCACTTTCTCTCTTTCTGCCTCTTCCTTCCAATCTCACTCTCGTTCTGTCTTTCTCTCCCTATGTTGTCTTCCCTTTGTCATCTTCTCTTTCTCTCTCCCACCCCCATAGAGGGAGAGTGAGGGATGCCAACACCCAACCTGCACCACAAGACTACGGGAACCCTATGGGAAAATGTTGCTCAATCAACAACAACAACAACAACAACAAAAAGGACAGCTTGATCATGCTGCATAATCAATAACAGGAGAGTCACATTCAGACAGGGAGTCGTAGCCGAGTGTAGCCTTAAAATATGTTGTGTTTGTTTTTAAAAAAGAAATAGGGCCACTTTAAAATAATACAATTGCATACACTTTTTGCATTGCTTTTTCTTTGAAAGCAAACACAACATGTTTTCAGACTTCACTCAGCTACGACTCCCTGTCTGAATGCGAGGCTCCTTCTGTTGATTATGCAGCATGATCAAGCTGAGCTGTATATTAAATGAAACTGAAGCACATTTGTGGAAATTGTGGAAATTACAAGACCAACACAGTTTCTTCTTTGTTCCTTAGCAACCGTATAGCAAATGATATTGAAAGTAGTATTGACTAAAAGTAGTATTGACTACTAAGCTAAGAGCTAAAAGAGCTATAAGAGCTGCACGGTGGCAGTGACCGAGACAGTCCAGAAACATGGACAGCTCCTGACTCAAGGACAACTCTGTGATGAGATGTACTCAATCTGTTACCTGTTTTGTTTTTTCCATTTGTGTTTTGAGGTTGGACTTTTGCACTTGACTCTTTGTTAGTTCCTCCTGCTGTTTGAGTGACGTTTTTGGCGTATCTTGCCGGGGAACATAACAAATAAGAGGCTGACTATGGGTAGAACCTCAGGATGAGGCCAGGGAGCAACAGGTGGCACGAGACGTGGTGGAGAGGTTCACGGCATGGCGAGCAGCAGACAATTCTCCAGGTGAAACACGACAACAGGAGTTTATTAATGCTCAAAACCGGGCAACTGGAGAAGGCCACAGACTGCAGGTCAGGCGCAGGTTCAGCATGGAATACAAAACAAGGAACCGATTACAAAGGAATAAATAGGAGTCTCATCTTGAAGACTAAATGATGATTAGGGGAATAGAACAGATGAAAGGGGAGGGGGAGAGAGAGGGATTAGCATGGGGAGCACAGGGACAAGACATTTGACAAACATGACACTATGTCATAGAAAGAGCAGTCTGTTTACGACCCGGCCCCATTTCTTTTTCCCACCCCTCCCTCTCTTTATATTTCACTTTCTCTCTTTCTGCCTCTTCCTTCCAATCTCACTCTCGTTCTGTCTTTCTCTCCCTATGTTGTCTTCCCTTTGTCATCTTCTCTTTCTCCCCCCCCCATAGAGGGAGAGTGAGGGATGCCAACACCCAACCTGCACCACAAGACTACGGGAACCCTATGGGAAAATGTTGCTCAATCTGGAACCTTGTGATGTCGCACTGCACGCAGCTACGGCATTCAGGTGTCCCACACGCTCGCGCTCGCGCACACACACATCCCACTCTTATCCACAACACTGACCTTTTCCTTTACTCACAGTTAGTTTGTCACAGAGCTTATTTAACTCATGACAGGCAGCTGTGTGTGCATGTGCTTGTGTATGTGTGCATATGCTTGTGTATGTGTGCATCCCAAATGGCATCCTATTCTCTATGTACCCAGCAAGCAATAATGAGTCATTAGGACGTCACAAAATATTCTAAAGTCATCGGAACATTGTGTCATGGTCCCCTGGAGGTTTTGTGTAGTTCCCGGTTTGTCCCGGTGATGTTTTTAAAACTTTTTGGGGATTGTTGTGTCATAGTCCCCTGAATGTTCTTGGGATGTTGTGTAATGTTTTCCTGGAGTTTATTTTCTAGTTCTCGTTTTGACCCAGGGACGTCACCCGATGGTCGCAAAGAATGTGTTTTACGCAGGGCACGTGCACCCTAGTGTCATTAGGCATCACCCCTTGTTACTGTTGCCAAGCCCATCAAGGGCCTTTTTGGTGAACCACTGATCCAGTCACAGCTCCTTGTCTTTTGGCAATGCTAGGGACACCCACACACAAACAGTACTTTTAACATCATTTGACATGATTGCATTGTGTATGCTTAATCATATAGTGATTATTATTTAACTTGTCCTTACCTGTGATTTGCAATCACAATCTCGTGGTTCACGGCATTCTGTTCTTCCTGCTACGCCACAATGTCTGTATCGATTACGGATTTTACCATTAGGCCTATTCCAACACCTTACACTTCAAAGAAGGAAAAACAATGATATTTATCGTAGTGATTCAGGAGTAACATTTAAATAGAATAATATGTCCCACCAACATACAACTATACTGAAAACCCCAACTCAAATCGCCAAAATAAGTAATTGAAATCAACGAGAGAATAGTCAGATCAACTGATAAATTAAAATAGCAGTGCAGATGGCATTATTTTGCTAAGTGCAGATATGCATTATATGTAATGAAAGTGTAGGGGACTTCAGGAAATTCTGCAGACTTTGTGGCACAGCAGAAAGATAAGCGTACCACAAAACCAGAGATTGTGAATTAAAATCCCAGGTCATATTGAAAAGCCAGTACTAAGTGTTCATGTCAAATATAATCAATGTCATTGATTAAAGATTTGTACACTATTTTAGCTGAGCAGCGTACCACCTACCTTAAATCCCCAATACCATTTCATTACTTTACTTATAATGGTTTGGGACACCTGGGACCATCATGTCACAAAAACCTCCAGGGGACCATGACACAACGTCCCAAGAATTTCCTAAAAATGTACCCAGGACAAACCAGGAACTATAAAATAGTCCCCTAGAGAACATCCCCCAAGGACCGTCAGTCCTGAGAACATCCTAAAAAGGCCCCGACATGGGAATGTACAGGGAACTAAACAAAGGTCCCACAGACAACATGAATCTGAAGGCGAAAGAAACGCAACCCTGTTCAGGCGAGATGCTGGCAAGCGGAGTAGAAGACTTGAAAAAGAAAAAAGGAGAGCCGCACCCTTTAGGAGCTCAGGTGCAATGATTTAATAACCTATTAACAAACGTTTCGACAGGCAAGCTGTCTTCAACATTCCCTTGGGACCATCACACAACATTCTTAGAACGTTCTCAAAACGTCAGTGGTATAACGTCTTGCCGAAACCCTTAAGGGACCTAATGGGAACATCACCGAATGTCCTCAGGACGTCCCCTGTTTGCTGGGTAGTGCACTACTTTTGCACGCAGACATATTCTCGTGGGCAGAGAAACATTTATATACTAGACCCGCATAATATACCGCGTAATCAACATGTCACGCAATGCAAAGCATTGGGGCGGTGTGGGTGTGCTAGGGTCAATTATTATTATATGCTATGCCAGATTAAAATCTTGGCAGTGTTCTATACTTAAATTTACTGCACAGTAGCCAATCGAGTGAGTTCAATGTAGTCACATTACTGTATTTTATTTTCAACCCCCTTAAAGTGTTGCTATGGTTTCTGGTCCCTGTGGTTTCTGGGCAGAGGTGTCTGCTCTAGTAGAGATGTGCGGGGATCAGACACAAATACCCTTGACAGACAGGCCATTTTAATAGCCCAGACACCAGGAGAGAGTGTCTCCAAGGGAGCTCTCCTGAAAGTGTGTGTGTCGGGGAGAGAGAGTGTATTCTTGCGTGTGTGCGTGAGGGAAACTGGATGTGTGTGCGCGTATATGTGTGTGTGTCTTTGAAGGAGACAGAGCAATAAAGACTTGAACCCTGACAAGATGGGGGATACAGAGGATCTTGTAACCTTCACATTGGCTGCACACACACGTGTCATCACTATGGGACTGGGCATAACAGCAGTAACACTATCCACTATACAGCATTTGACATTGAAGTCACCGGCTTTTTTCCAACTAACTTGAATACCCCTTATCCTTATATGTAAACACAAATATATTACACAATGTATTCCATGATGTTTGATCATTCTGTACATTACCGTAGCAAGTTACAGACCTGGATAGTGTGTGTGTGTGTGTGTGTGTGTGTGTGTGTGTGTGTGTGTGTGTGTGTGTGTGTGTGTGTGTGTGTGTGTGTGTGTGTGTGTGTGTGTGTGTGTGTGTGTGTGTGTGTGTGTGTGTGTGTGTGTGTGTGTGTGCGTGTGTGCGTGTGTGTGTGCGTGGACGCCAGTCTCACACACACTATCCACAAGAATGTCTTCAAGAGCTAAACTTGTCCGAGCCAGAACAGACCAGAGATGAATCTGTCACAGGGCCTTTGAAATGACTATGGTACCAGTTTATTCATGATGATATACTGTATCGGTACCATGACTATGGCTATGACAGTCATGGAATTTTGGATGATGGTTACTGGTCAGCCAAATGACCACAGTCACCGTTATAACTGTTCGAATAGCATTTATATATATATATATTTAAACATTTTATCCTCTCCTCCGCTCCTGACTGCATGTGTTGTTGCTGCAGAGGGGGGAGTTGCCTAGGCAACCAACGACTTGTTTGTTACAACACCTTGCTTGTGTCAGAAAGGAGCAACAAAGTTTCGTCACGGTTTAGAGTCCATGTTACAGCAAAAACAGATTCTCTCTCTCTCTCTCTCTCCCTCTCGTTATAGTCAGTACCGGGATGAGGTTACTCCAACGAGCCGTGCGCGTTGACGGGCCATACAAGAGCGGACAGGATGGATTAAGAAGGAATATCAGATATTTCCACTCCAATATGACTACGACGGTGGCGAAGCAGTGGAAAATTACGGAATTCTCATGAGCGAAATCAAAGTGGAGGGCCTCCTATTCTGCCTTTGGTGTCTGGGATTAAAGTTCTCTCTCGCTGGAACATCGAGCTCAACCAACAACATCAAAGAACCAGCCGTCCAGGCTTCTGATTCATCAGAGAACACATTCGTCAAAAGCATAAATAAACATTTATTAAAGCATGCTTGTGGAAGCTTCGGATTTGATCCAAAAAGGCTCCTGCTGTGGTTTAGGGATGGATCCAGTTGGCAGGGAGAGCGTCCCCGAAGACCACGGAAGGATTAGGCCTGGTGTGTCCAGGCCACGCTAGTGGACGTCAGGGTGACAGATGCATCGCTGAGAACCAACACATGCTTTATGGGAGTGGTGGATTAGTTATGCCTTTTGTGTGTGTGTGTGTGTCAACACTTCCCATTGTGAACAGACGTCAGTTCAACATCTATTTCTGATTTATATTTGGTTGAGTTGTCAACTAACATGAAGACAACAGGAAATCAACAAAACATTTCACCATGACATTGAATTTAGGTTAAAAGGTGGGTGAAAAAATATTTGCATGCTAACCAGGTCGCCAGGTGCACATTTACATTTACATTTAAGTCATTTAGCAGACGCTCTTATCCAGAGCGACTTACAAATTGGTGCATTCACCTTATGACATCCAGTGGAACAGTCACTTTACAATAGTGCATCTAAATCTTAAAGGGGGGGGTGAGAAGGATTACTTATCCTATCCTAGGTATTCCTTAAAGAGGTGGGGTTTCAGGTGTCTCCGGAAGGTGGTGATTGACTCCGCTGTCCTGGCGTCGTGAGGGAGTTTGTTCCACCATTGGGGGGCCAGAGCAGCGAACAGTTTAGACTGGGCTGAGCGGGAACTGTACTTCCTCAATGGTAGGGAGGCGAGCAGGCCAGAGGTGGATGAACGCAGTGCCCTTGTTTGGGTGTAGGGCCTGATCAGAGCCTGGAGGTACTGAGGTGCCGTTCCCCTCACAGCTCCGTAGGCAAGCACCATGGTCTTGTAACGGATGCGAGCTTCAACTGGAAGCCAGTGGAGAGAGCGGAGGAGCGGGGTGACGTGAGAGAACTTGGGAAGGTTGAACACCAGACGGGCTGCGGCGTTCTGAATGAGTTGTAGGGGTTTAATGGCACAGGCAGGGAGCCCAGCCAACAGCGAGTTGCAGTAATCCAGACGGGAGATGACAAGTGCCTGGATTAGGACCTTTCGCCACTTCCTGTGTGAGGCAGGGTCATTGTTATGCAGGTGAATGAGGACCCAAAAGCGACTTGGCGAAAACAGAGTCTTTAATCCAGTAAAGTTACTTTACAAACAAAAGGCATAATACTACTCGTAATGACGAGAACAGACTGGAGACTTGATCAAGAACTGCAGGTTGCCTCGGGAAGGCACTTGAACGTAGCAGACTCAGACACCTGCTCACCACGCAGCATCTGAGGGAAACACGACACGACAGGGCAATACATAGACACAGCACGGTGAACAATAGACAAGGATCCGACAGGACAGGAACGGAAAACAAGGGAAGAAATAGGGACTCTAATCAGGGGAAAAGATAAGGAACAGGTGTGGGAAGACTAAATGATGATTAGGGGAATAGGAACAGCTGGGAGCAGGAACGGAACGATAGAGAGAGAGAGAGGGAGGGGAGAGAGAGGGATAGAAAAAGGAACGAACCTAATAAGACCAGCAGGGGGAAACGAACAGAAGGGAAAGCATAATGACAAGACAATCTAAGACAAAACATGACAGTACCCCCCACTCACCGAGCGCCTCCTGGCGCACTCGAGGAGGAATCCTGGCGGCAACGGAGGAAATCATCAATAAGTGAACGGTCCAGCACGTCCCGAGACGGAACCCAACTCCTCTCCTCAGGACCGTAACCCTCCCAATCCACTAAGTATTGGTGACCCCGTCCCCGAGAACGCATGTCCATGATCTTACGTACCTTGTAAATAGGTGCGCTCTCGACAAGGACGGGAGGGGGGAGGGAAGACGAACGGGGTGCGAAGAAAGGGCTTGACACAGGAGACATGGAAGACAGGATGGACGCGACGAAGATGTCGCGGAAGAAGCAGTCGCACAGCGACAGGATTGACGACCTGGGAGACACGGAACGGACCAATGAACCGCGGAGTCAACTTACGAGAAGCTGTCGTAAGAGGAAGGTTGCGAGTGGAAAGCCACACTCTCTGGCCGCAACAATACCTTGGACTCTTAATCCTGCGTTTATTGGCGGCTCTCAGTCTGTGCCCTGTAACGGCAAAGTGCAGACCTCACCCTCCTCCAGGTGCGCTCACAACGTTGGACAAACGCTTGAGCGGAGGGAACGCTGGACTCGGCAAGCTGGGATGAGAACAGAGGAGGCTGGTAACCCAGACTACTCTGAAACGGAGATAACCCGGTAGCAGACGAAGGAAGCGAGTTGTGAGCGTATTCTGCCCAGGGGAGCTGTTCTGCCCAAGACGCAGGGTTTCTGAAAGAAAGGCTGCGTAGTATGCGACCAATCGTCTGATTGGCCCTCTCTGCTTGACCGTTAGACTGGGGATGAAACCCGGAAGAGAGACTGACGGACGCACCAATCAAACGACAGAACTCCCTCCAAAACTGTGACGTGAATTGCGGGCCTCTGTCTGAAACGGCGTCTAACGGGAGGCCATGAATTCTGAACACATTCTCGATGATGATTTGTGCCGTCTCCTTAGCGGAAGGAAGTTTAGCGAGGGGAATGAAATGTGCCGCCTTAGAGAACCTATCGACAACCGTAAGAATCACAGTCTTCCCCGCAGACAAAGGCAGACCGGTAATGAAGTCTAGGGCGATGTGAGACCATGGTCGAGAAGGAATGGGGAGCGGTCTGAGACGACCGGCAGGAGGAGAGTTACCCGACTTAGTCTGCGCGCAGTCCGAACAAGCAGCCACGAAACGGCGCGTGTCACGCTCCTGAGTCGGCCACCAAAAGCGCTGGCGAATAGACGCAAGAGTGCCTCGAACACCGGGATGACCAGCTAACTTGGCAGAGTGAGCCCACTGAAGAACAGCCAGACGAGTGGAAACAGGAACGAAAAGGAGGTTACTAGGACAAGCGCGGCGACGCAGTGTGCGTGAGTGCTTGCTTAACCTGTCTTTCAATTCCCCAGACTGTCAACCCGACAACACGCCCATAAGGAAGAATCCCCTCGGGATCAGTAGAAGCCACAGAAGAACTAAACAGACGGGATAAGGCATCAGGCTTGGTGTTTTTGCTACCCGGACGGTAAGAAATCACAAACTCGAAACGAGCGAAAAACAACGCCCAACGAGCTTGACGGGCATTAAGTCGTTTGGCAGAACGGATGTACTCAAGGTTCTTATGGTCTGTCCAAACGACAAAAGGAACGGTCGCCCCCTCCAACCACTGTCGCCATTCACCTAGGGCTAAGCGGATGGCGAGCAGTTCACGGTTACCCACATCATAGTTGCGCTCAGATGGCGACAGGCGATGAGAAAAATAAGCGTAAGGATGAACCTTATCGTCAGACTGGAAGCGCTGGGATAGAATGGCTCCCACGCCTACCTCTGAAGCGTCAACCTCGACAATGAATTGTCTAGTGACGTCAGGAGTAACGAGGATAGGAGCGGACGTAAAACGTTCTTTTAGAAGATCAAAAGCTCCCTGGGCGGAACCGGACCACTTAAAACACGTCTTGACAGAAGTAAGAGCTGTGAGAGGGGCAGCAACTTGACCGAAATTACGAATGAAACGCCGATAGAAATTAGCGAAACCTAAAAAGCGCTGCAACTCGACACGTGACCTTGGAACGGGCCAATCACTGACAGCTTGGACCATAGCGGAATCCATCTGAATGCCTTCAGCGGAAATAACGGAACCGAGAAAAGTAACGGAGGAGACATGAAAAGAGCACTTCTCAGCCTTTACGTAGAGACAATTCTCTAAAAGGCGCTGTAGAACACGTCGAACGTGCTGAACATGAATCTCGAGTGACGGTGAAAAAATCAGGATATCGTCAAGATAGACAAAAACAAAGATGTTCAGCATGTCTCTCAGAACATCATTAACTAATGCCTGAAAAACAGCTGGCGCATTGGCGAGACCAAACGGCAGAACCCGGTACTCAAAATGCCCTAACGGAGTGTTAAACGCCGTTTTCCACTCGTCCCCCTCTCTGATGCGCACGAGATGGTAAGCGTTACGAAGGTCCAACTTAGTAAAGCACCTGGCTCCCTGCAGAATCTCGAAGGCTGATGACATAAGGGGAAGCGGATAACGATTCTTAACCGTTATGTCATTCAGCCCTCGATAATCCACGCAGGGGCGCAGAGTACCGTCCTTCTTCTTAACAAAAAAGAACCCCGCCCCGGCCGGAGAGGAAGAAGGCACTATGGTACCGGCGTCAAGAGACACAGATAAATAATCCTCGAGAGCCTTACGTTCGGGAGCCGACAGAGAGTATAGTCTACCCCGAGGAGGAGTGGTCCCCGGAAGGAGATCAATACTACAATCATACGACCGGTGAGGAGGAAGGGAGTTGGCTCAGGACCGACTGAAGACCGTGCGCAGATCATGATATTCCTCCGGCACTCCTGTCAAATCGCCAGGTTCCTCCTGAGAAGTGGGGACAGAAGAAATGGGAGGGATGGCAGACATTAAACACTTCACATGACAAGAAATGTTCCAGGATAGGATAGAATTACTAGACCAATTAATAGAAGGATTATGACATACTAGCCAGGGATGACCCAAAACAACAGGTGTAAAAGGTGAACGAAAAATCAAAAAAGAAATAGTCTCACTGTGGTTACCAGATACTGTGAGAGTTAAAGGTAGTGTCTCAAATCTGATACTGGGAAGATGACTACCATCTAAGGCAAACATGGGCGTAGGCTTGTCTAACTGTCTGAAAGGAATGTCATGTTTCCGAGCCCATGCTTCTTCCATGAAACAACCCTCAGCCCCAGAGTCAATCAAGGCACTGCATGTAAGCACCCGAACCGGTCCAGCGTAGATGGACCGACATAGTAGTACAGGATCTAGATGAAGAGACCTGAGTAGTAGCGCTCACCAGTAGCCCTCCGCTTACTGATGAGCTCTGGCCTTTTACTGGACATGAATTGACAAAATGTCCATCAAATCCGCAATAGAGGCACAGGCGGTTGGTGATCCTCCGTTCCCTCTCCTTGGTCGAGATGCGAATACCTCCCAGCTGCATGGGCTCAGTCTCTGAGCCAGAGGAGGGAGATGGTTGCGATGCGGGGCAGGGAAACACCGTTGACGCGAGCTCTCTTCCACGAGCTTGGTGACGAAGATCTACCCGTCGTTCTATGCGGATGGCGAGAGCAATCAAAGAGTCCACACTGGAAGGAACCTCCCGAGAGAGAATCTCATCTTTGACCACTGCGTGGAGTCCCTCCAGAAAACGAGCGAGCAGCGCCGGCTCGTTCCAGTCACTAGAGGCAGCAAGAGTGCGAAACTCTATAGAGTAATCCGTTATGGATCGATCACCTTGGCATAGGGAAGCCAGGGCCCTAGAAGCCTCCCTACCAAAAACTGAACGGTCAAAAACCCGAATCATCTCCTCTTTAAAGTTCTGGTAATTGTTAGAACAATCAGCCCTTGCCTCCCAGATAGCTGTGCCCCACTCTCGAGCCCGGCCAGTAAGGAGTGAAATGACGTAAGCAACCCGAGCTCTCTCGCTAGAGTATGTGTTGGGTTGGAGAGAGAACACAATATCACACTGGGTGAGAAAGGAGCGGCACTCCGTGGGCTGCCCGGAGTAGCAAGGTGGGTTATTAACCCTAGGTTCCGG